>NC_056737.1:1166434214-1166606714 GCF_019279795.1 Protopterus annectens | reverse complement strand
TTTTGTAAACAAATTTAGGTCCATTTCCAAGGATATTCACAATGTCAGGATTCCCCTGGCAAACTGTCCAATTTCTAGATATGATAGTTCTAATATATTTCTCCCCCTTACCATAAAGTAATATCATACTGGTAAAAGAGTTGGGTGCTACATCTCCTTCATTCTTAATGCCCAAACCATTTGTATCTCCTAAAAGGGGATTATACTTAGTTCCCCACTCTGATGTTATTTCCACCTTAATGGAACTAGGTAAATCTTGGGGGTACCCCCTATTTACAAACATAGTGCCTATTCTTTCAATTTCCAAATTAAAGCTGGTAAGGTCTAAACACATTCTGGCTGCTCTGACCAGTTGACCCTTAAAGATATTTATTTTGGTATGCCTGGGATGGTAATGTTTATAATCTAAATAATTGTTTGAAAATGTGGCTTTTCTAAAGATTTTAGAACCAAAACTCTCTCCTATATTATCTTTAAATAGGGTCACATATTATAGGTTCATAGGTTCATAGGTTCATACTAGGCTATCTGCCCTAGGGCATTTATAAGCCTAGCCAGAGTGTGTTTGGCTTTCGCCACCCATTTTAAAATAATTTTGCTATGCCCTTTTTTGAGGTTAGTATACTGTGCCTCTGTCTAACAGTGACACAGAAGTGATACCTGGGGTAAACCTACGATCTCCCATCCACTCATCAAGATTCCTCTTGAAGAGAGTCAATGAGGGACTCTGCCTAACCTGGACTGAGATTTTATTCCAGAGTGAAGGGAGCCTCTGAGTTATGAATCTGTCCCTCCAGCATGTCCTATTTATTTCAGTGCTGACGTTCAAGTCTCTCAAGTGCGTAGCTCGATGGAATTTGGATTTTCTGAGGTGCAGCATGTCCATTAATTATGGGTTGGACATGGCTTTATACGTCAGGCACAGATCGCCTCTGAGCAGGCGGTATGCCACTGAGTAGAGCTGGAGTTTCTTTAACCGGGCAGCATATGGCATCTGTTTGAGCCCTTTGATCCTCTTGGTGGGGTACTTTTGGGGTCTTTCCAGTTGCTGCAGGTGTCTAGTAAGGTACATCCCAAAAGGGGCATTGTACTCAATTATGGGCCTGATGAGGGATGAGTAAAGAGGCATGATGACCTCCCCTGATCTAGATGTGAATCCCTTCATGATTAGGTGGGCTATATAAAATGTTTTTCTAACCACTTTGGCCACGTGGTTGTCAAATGAGAGATTTCTATCAACTTGGGTCCCCAGGTCCCTAATTACTTCTTCCGTACTTAATGGATTACCACCTATGTGGTAATTTGTGGGTACTTTGTTTTTGCCAAAGGGGATGACTATACACTTTTTGGCGTTTAGATTGAGGCCATGGCTCTGGCACCAGTTGTCTGTTTCTATGAGGCCCTTTTGGAGGATGCTTGTGTCGGCTGGAGTATTGATTATGGCGCCCAGTTTGCAGTCATCTGCAAACTTGGTCAGCCTCAGTCCTTCCGTGTTGGTCTGTACCGCCGCGAAATATATACCAAACAAGAGCGGTCCCAGGACTGAGCCTTGTGGGACGCCACTTGTAACTGGTTTGGAGTCTGACATGGCTCCAGCAATTCTAACCATGTGGGTTCTGTCCATGAGCCAGTTTGCAACCCATCTAGTGACATAGGGGTTTATATTTAAGCTGGTGAGCTTATCTATAATGCCCGAGTGGGGTATTGTATCGAAGGCTTTTGTGAGGTCCAGGTAGGCTGTGTGGACCACCTTCCCCTCGTCAATGGCCTTAGTGACTGTTTCAAAGAAATCAACCAGGTTTAAGAGGCAGGATCTGCCCTTAACAAAGCCAAACTGGGTAGGATCCAGTGTCTGTAGGTCCCCAATATCTTTATTTATGAGGTCCATGATGATCCTTTCCATAGCTTTGCAGACCAAGCTAGTCAGGCTTATGGGGCGATAGTTTCCAGGATCCGTTGAGGCACCAGCTTTGTGGAGAGGGACCACTGTTGCTGTATGCCACTCTTTGGGTACATATCCTGTAGTAAGGCTGAGATTGAACAGTAGTTTTATGTTTGGGTTTAGCTCTTCTTGGAGTTCATGTAGGATGCATCCCGGGACACCGTCTGGTCCCATTGATGCTGTGTTTTTTGCTTTGGAGAGGGCAGCTCTTACCTGAGCATCTGAGATGTCAGGGGGCAGCACTCTGCTGGGATAGATATTTGCCCTTTTGGTGGGGGGAGTTTGCGCTGAACCTGTCAGCTAGGATGTTGGCAATGTCTGTGGGTTCGGTGTATTTTTTGTCATTTTATCATTTTGGACTAATTCTGAGCATATCTGGGAATTCCCACCCAGGTTCCTAACATAACTAAAGAAAGCTTTGTGATTATCCTTAGTGTCCTGTGCAATTTTTCTCTCGAAGCTGGCCTTAGACGATTTTATGAGTGCCCATAGTTTTTTGCTAATACTGATCAGAGATGCCTTCCCTTTTTGGGATTTTGCTCTATCATGTAGTAGCTTCCTCCTTCTATTGTATAGTTTGTTTATGGCTGGGGTCCACCAGACAGGACGTCTGCCTTTGGAGGATTGGGACTTGGTTTTATTTGGGATTGCATGATCCATGCATTCCTGAAGGTGTTCATAGAATGCGTTTATAAAGGATTCTGCAGTCTGGGCCGTATTTTCCACAAGCCCGGGGGCTTTGAAGGATTCCACCTTGGTTTTGAGAAGTGTGAAATTTGCATTAGAGAAGTTTTTCACTGTGGTTTTCAGGGCAGGGGGTGGAGTCGGGATGTGAATATCCAGTGAGATTAGTTTATGGTCTGATCTTACCAATGAGGGATACACTTCTGGTCTGGAGCATAGAGTCCCCATGTTGGTGATGATCAGGTCCAGTATGTTTTCCCCTCTTGTGGGAGTGGTAACAAGTTGTTCCATAGCATTTGAGTTTATAAATTCTTTGAACCTTTGGGCTAGGGTGTTGGAGCTAGAGTAATGCTCCCAGTCTATGTTTGGGTAGTTGAAGTCGCCCAAAATAATGGTGTTTGGAGAGACCTTCATATTTTCCAGTGTTCTCAGGAAGGCCGAGTGGGGTTCCTGGGTTTGGGAGGGTGGTCTGCAGCAGGCTATAAACTGGAAGGCAGTTTTACCCACTGTTAGTTGCACATGGATAGTCTCTGATGCTTCGTGCTGTGCCACCAACCTGGAGGTGTGGGTATCTTTGAAGAATATTGATACTCCCCCTCCTTTTGTGGTTCGGTCCAAGTTTTGGGTCCGAAAAGCATGGTATGATGTATAATCTGGTAGTGCTGGGGTGCTCTCGGCAGCCTTGAACCAGGTTTCTGCTACTGCACAGATATCAATGTTCTCCATGCTAAGGAGAGTTTCAAGTGCATGCATCTTGAGGTTTAGACTTCTGGCGTTGAGTAGCATTACTCTTAGTTTCTTATCCCTTGTGATACCTATGGAGGTGGGTTTGTCTTTTGAGCCTTGCCTAAAAAAGGCACTATGGGGGTAGCAAGAGCCTTTGCCAATATCTGAAAGCCCAGGGGTGACAGGTGCAAGCCGTCCCTAGCGAAGCATCGTGGCTTGTCGAGCATGTCATCCCAGGCTGACAGGCATTGGATCCCCTTTGAATGACACCAATACTTAAGCCAATTGTTGAAATTGATCATCTTGTCTTCATATTGTGGCATCATTCTTGGTGAGGGTAAGATGCTACTCAAGGTCAGGGTCATACCGGCCTGGGCAACATGCTCAGAGAGCTCCTCTATGTCTCTTTTCATGTAGTCCAGGGAGGTATGTCTCAGGTCATTCACACCAGCATGGACAATGACTGAGTCATATTTGTACTTGCCTTGGGTGACCTGAGTGCTTGTATTATGTGACGGATCCGAGCGCCCAACAGGCAGCTCACCGTGACCTTCTCCTTGTTCAGCCTGGTGAGCGGGACGTCAGTGTGCCTGACGATAGAGTCACCTATTACAAGTATATCAGGTGTGTTGTTTAGCCTTAAGGGCTGTGACTGTTCGGCACACTGGCTTTGTGAGCTATGTGTTGTACGTGTTTTGTTTTGGGGTAGTGGTTGCTTGGCTGTCTGCTTTGGAGGTCTCTGCTGCTTAGGCAGATTTTTATTTAGAGCCTCTGAGTATCTAAACAATCAATTGGATTATCTGATATTGTAGATGTGAATTTTAAGTATGAGCACACATTGTTCAAATATTCAGCAAACAGCAACCGTTGTTCTGATTTTTCTTTCCACAGCACAAATATATCATCCAGGAATCTATAATATGCTAACCAATATTGAGAAAACTCAGATGCTATTATATATTTTGATTCTGAGGCATAAAATGCAATGTTAGCATAAAGGGGGGGGGGGCGCAGCTAGCACTCATCACCACCCCTTTAATCTGCTTAAAGTATTCACCTTCAAACATAAAATAGTTGTTGGTTAAAATAAACTCCATTGCTATCGTAACAAAATTAATCATAGTATCACTAAAAATGTAAGAAGCCTGATTACTTCATAGAACAATTCTAGTCCTTCTTCATGGGGAATAAATGTAAAGAAGTCTACTACATATATAGTTGAGAAACAATAATTCTCTGAGTACCAATCCTTATCTATTTTAGTCAAAAAAATCCCATGAATCTTAAAGGAGGTATTGCACTGGCCGTAAAACATCTTTAAGAAGGCTATCTATAATAACTCCCAAGGGGTGGGTGGGACTACCATTCACTGATATAATAATTCTAAATGATGGATTTTGGATATCCTTATGTACTTTCGGTATGCCAAATGCCACTGGGATAAGGGGGTAATCCACCTTCACAAAATTAAATAATTCTTCTGAAATAACACCCTGGAAAAGTGCATCTTCTAACAGCATCTGGATCTTCCTTTAAGCTATAAAAACTTCATTCTTGGAGGATATTTGGTATTTAGTTTCAGCTGAGAAAACCTCTGATAGTGATTTTACATAATCAGTCTTATTGTAAATGACAACATTCCCCACCTTTATCTGGCTTCATAACTCTAAGGGTCTCATCCTGTCTTAATACTTTCTTCAATTTGGATTCTTTACGGGTCATATTAAACCCCTTCTTACTTTTATCGATAGGATTAGGACCTGAGAATATAGAATAAAAATATGCTGAGGATATATTCACACAAGCCTGAATCACAGGATGTAATGGGGAAAGGGGGGGTTAAAAGAACTTTTTCTCTTTAATATGACACTGTCACCCACTTTCCTTGTTCCTTCTTCCTTAAACATTAATTGAAAATTCAACTTCTGGGTAAACAATGTGAGTTCAGTAATAGTATCAGCTAAGCCAATTTTAAAAGAAAGAGCATATTTAACCCCCTTCCTAAAAAGTGTAAAAAAAAGCCTCTTTCATTTCCAAATGTGTATAATTGTACATGTTAAAACCTTGAAAGGAATTGAACTTGCCATCATACATAACAGTAATACTATTATCTGAATTATTATGTTGACTAGCTGCTGTTTCTATTTCCTCCACATTGTCTCCCTGCCCTGAATGGTATAAAATTGTTACCAGTACGAGTATTATTTTGTTCTGAAGAAGTCCCAGTATATTGTTTTGGAGGGACAAAAGCGCTTAAACACCCAGTTCAATAAAAGTTCTTTGGGTTTTACTGCTTGGTTTCAGCAGCTGTTATTTTGAGTATGGAGCTTATGGTGTGATTTACAGGTACCTAGATTATTTTACTTAGTTTACCGTTTGGTGCCTTTTTCCACAAGTTTTATTTTCAACTTTCTAACTTGTAACAGCTATATTTAAAAATTGTCCCTATTTTTGAGTCTTCTTCACACTTTACTTTTATGGATTTGTCCAGATTTCTTGCTTTAAGAGGTTGAGAGGTATGCAGAGAATGTACCCCAGAACTGACCTGTGTACTTCTAATGGACAGAGGCAACTCCTAAATGCTTTATCACATGCATGGGACCCTCAAATCATCTATGGTATGACCACAGTTATTCCCATTAGGAGTACTATATAATTATCAACCATGGGATGGGCAAGGCCAACTTATAAACAAAAAGGGAAACTGGTTAGATTTAAAATGGCCCATAAAGGTAGCTGGCCTAGTACTTACCTATGAACCTATCAAGTGCCACTATGGCAGAAGTTATCCCTGGTGGCTAGCGTTTTTTCCTCATCCAGTGTTACAGAATCTGTTTGTTAGTCTAGAGATATGTGAAAGTATGACAGCCACCTGAATCAACCCATCCAGTGCCTACACACACACACACACACACACACACACACACACACACACACACACACACACACACACACACACACACACGCACACACACGCACACACACACACACCAAGCATATATATAAAAAATATGCTGAGAATAAAAATAGAACGGTACAGTAACAAGTAACTACTAAGAATACAAAAAAGTACCGAAGCTAACACAGCTGAAGGTAAAACAATAAACTTTAATGCACACAAAAGAGAGTAAATGCTTTCATGGTGTGCTCTCACCACTTCATCAAACTGTTCTAAACTAGTAACAAATGCAGTTAAATAGCAAAGTTAATTAGTCAATTAAGGCACTGATAAAAGCATCAATTATCTAAGAGAAAAATGTCACAACAAGAAAGCAGGCAAATGAAACGTATAAAAAAACATAAAAATATATATAAAAATGTGTATAAAAAACAATCCTATACTCTGTTTGAGAGGTCTAGTTTTTAAAAAAGGCTTAAGAGAGACAATTTCATTAAGACCTGATATTTTGTCAGCATTAAGAGACAGAATCCATTTTTGTTCTGCAGATTCTGTGCGATTCCTAAGATCTCCCCCTCTTAAACTCTCAGGAATGATCTCTTGCACAAGGAATTTAAAATTATGTTCCTGTCCATGGCACATAATATGCTTAGCAATAGCATTGGTGTCTTTCTTGTTTCTAATGTCTCTCTGATGTTCTGGCACCCTGTCTTTGAGTTGTCTGTTACTCATGCCTACATAAAAAGCATGGCAGAAAGTGCAGTAACTAAAATAGACAATGTTCTTAGTCCTGCAATCAGCATAAAAGTTTGTGTATATTTTAAAGTGCATATTAGGGTGCATGTAAGTAGGACTAGTGTGTATAAAGTTGCAGGCTGTGCAGTTCCTGCATTTAAACGTACCATGCCTCTCTGACTGTAAAGCCTTGTTAAAAGTAGAAGCATTGTAGCACAGATGCCTTTTCAAGGATCTGTTATTTTTAAAAGAATAGTGTGGAACAGTATCTATGGCATTTCTTAATTCATCTACAGTATCCAAAATGCCCCAGTTCAGGATACAGACACCACTTATGTCTGTATTTCTAAAACTGCTGTTTATGGTATGATCGAGAAGGTTTCTTTCTTTATTTTCGATCTGCTTATGATGGGTATGATCGATAATAAGTTGTTTAAATATTTTGAGGTACAGCAACCACTTATACCGATCATTTATGGCTTAACCAAAGTGCATAAAAAGCGAACACTGCCACCCATGCGCCCAATACTGTCTGGGAAAGGTTGGGTAACTGGGCCACTTCCTATTTACATCAAAAAGAATTTACATTCTCTGTTGGACACTTGTGACACCATCCTAAGAGATACTAGGACCTTCTTACAAAGATTATATATGGCGACTTCTGACTTGAGTGCTGATTATCTTTTAGTGACAATGGATGTAGAGTCACTCTTTACTGTGATCCCCAATACCTGGGTTATAGAAAATGTCAGGAAATGTATGCATGTCAACTATTGTTTTAATGAGGACAAGATCAATTTAATGTGTGCCTTTTTAGAACTGGTTTTAAAAAACAATGTCTTTTTGTTTGAAGATCAATTTTATGCACAAAAGGTTGGCGTGGCAATGGGCACAACTTGTGCCAACAGCTACACCAACCTTGTGTTGGTACAATGGGAGAGAGACATATTATTTCAAGATGAGGGCTTCTCTGAACATATCTTATGGTATGTAAGATTTGTTGACGATATTTTTTTGTTGTGGAGGGGGTCAGTTGAGAGTCTCATGCAGTTTATAGAGTTTCTACATCAGTCTGCAGATTTTTTAAGATTTACTTTTAAATATTCTTTTGATGACATTGAATTTCTTGATGTTAAGGTGAACAAAGCTGATTTGACTAGCCTAGTAACTAGTATTTATAGGAAACCCACAACAAAGAATAATCTGCTCCATAGAGATAGCATACATCCTAGGCATGTTACCCGAAATGTTGTTAAGGGGCAGTTGTACAGGATCATGAGACTCCATAATAACGACGAACAGCTTGCCGAGGCCCTGGAGACCCTGAAAATGGATTTTCTAGATAGAAGCTACAAGGAAAAGGATATTGACAGTTGTATTACTGATGCGTATAAGGAGAGAGGGGACAAATGTAGGCCTTATTACGCTGCTGCACCTAACACTGCAGCCATAGCTAGAGAACAAAAGACAGGATTGATTAGGTTTCCTCTCACATATTCTTCTGATGTTAGTAGTATATGTGATATTGTCAAAAGGAACTGGGGCATTTTGGATACTAGATGAATTAAGAAATGCCATAGATTCTGTTCCACACTTTTCTTTTAAAAATAACAGATCCTTGAAAAGGCATCTGTGCTACAATACTTCTACTTTTAACAAGGTTTTACAGTCAGAGAGGCATGGTATGTTTAAACGCAGGAATTGCACAGCCTGAACATTTATACACACTAGTCCTACTTACATGCACCCTAATATGCACTTTAAAATAGACACAAACTTTTATGCTGATTGCAGGACTAAGAACATTGTTTATTTTAGTTACTGCACTTTCTGCCATGCTTTTTATGTAGGCATGGGTAATAGACAACTCAAAGACAGAACATCAGATAGACATTAGAAACAAGAAAGACACCAATGCTCTTGCTAAGCATATTATGTGCCATGGACAGAAACATAATTTTAAATTCCTTGTGCAAGAGATCGTTCCTGAGAGTTTAAGAGGGGGAGATCTTAGGTATCACACAGAATCTGTAGAGCAAAAATGGATTCTGTCTCTTAATGCTGACAAAATACCAGGTCTTAATGAAGTTGTCTCTCTTAAGCCTTTTTTAAAAGCTAGACCTCTCAAACACTGAGTATAGGATTGTTTTTTAATGCACATTTTTTATATATATTTTTTACAATTCATTTGCCTGCTTTCTTGTTGTGACATTTTTCTCTTAGATAATTGATGTTTTTATCAGTGCCTTAATTGACTAATAAACTTATGTTATTTAACTGCATTTATTACTAGTTTAGAACAGTCTGATGAAGCGGTGAGAGCACACCGTGAAAGCGCTTACTCTCTTTTGTGTGCATTATAGTTTATTGTTTTACCTTCAGCTGTGTTACCTTCGGTACTTTTTGTTTTTCTTAATACACACCAAGCCCCCTACTCAGCTGATCACACTCACACACTCATCCATACATCCATTCACACACACATATACACACCAAGCCCCCTTCTCACCTGATCACACTTACACATTCATCCATACATCCATTCACACACACACACACACACACACACACACACACACACACACACACACACACACACACACACACACACACACACACATACACATGCACACCAAGCCTTCAACTCACCTGATCACACTCACACAATCATCCATACATCCATTAACACACACACACACACACACACACACACACACACACACACACACATGCACACACCAAGCCCTCAACTCACCTGATCACACTTACACATTCATTCATACATCCATTCACACACACACACACACACACACACACACACACACACACACACACACACACACACACACACACACACACACCAAGCGTTCAACTCACCTGATCACACTCACACAATCATCCATACATCCATTAACACACACACACACACACACACACACACACACATGCACACACCAAGCCCTCAACTCACCTGATCACACTTACACATTCATTCATACATCCATTCACACACACACACACACACACACACACACACACACACACACACACACACACACACCAAGCGTTCAACTCACCTGATCACACTCACACATTCATCCATACATCCATTAACACACACACACACACACACACACACACATACCAATCCCTCTACTCACCTGATTACATTCACACATTCAACCATACATCCTTTCACACATATACACACACAAACACACACACACACACACACACACACACACACACACACAAACACACACACACACACACACTAAGCCCCCTACTTACCTGATCACACTCGCATAGTCATCCATACTTCCAGTCACATACACACACACACACCTACCTCACCCCTCCTTACCTTCCCTACCCCTTCACCCCAGGCTGACACACACCTACACACACCTACACATACACTCATACATGCAGACCCTCACATACACTCACTCACACAACTCCCAGCACTACTTTACCACAAAACTCCCCAGCACTTACTTCTACCATGATGGAAGAAAACAGTATTTTGGCCTTGTTCTCTATCATGATGTGGAAGGAGTAGCCATGCTAAGGTACACAGCTGAGGGATTCACCTTGGTTGAGACAGTTCCAGGGGAGAGAGCACATGGCTTATTAGTCCTGCCTTAGACTCATCATCAGGACAAGACTAATATGCAAAGCCATGGAACAAATTATCATTAGTATGTATATGGCCATTAGTATCTAGTATGGCCATTAGTATGTTGTATAGCCATTAGTATGTAGCATGGCCATAAGTATGCTGTATGGCCATTAGTATGCATATGACCATTAGTATGTAACATGGCCATAAGTATGCTGTATGGCCATTAGTATGCATATGACCATTAGTATGTAACATGGCCATTAGTATGTAGTATGGCCATTAGAATGTTGTATGGCCATTAGTATGTAGCATGGCCATAAGTATGTAGTATAGCCCTTAGTATGTAGTATGGCCATAAGTATGTTGTATGGCCATTAGTATGCATATGACCATTAGTATGTAGTATGGCCATTAGTATGTAGCATGGCCATAAGTATACTGTATGGCCATTAGTATGTATATGGCCAAGAACTCAGCCCAATGCAGTGCTGCACATCTTCATGCAAATGCACCACGTTAGGGCTGTCTTTGAATTTGAAAAGGTTTCCATGAGTAATACACATTATGTACTCCTTGTGGTAACATTTATGAATTCAGGCAATGTTTCTACAATGTGTAGTTCTTTGTCAGGTCAGTATGTCAAATTAAGATAATACTTTTCTGCCATACCTCTAAAATGTACAGATTTTCACAGAATGCCCAGATTTTTGCCTCATATTTTTGGTCATTTTTTCATAAAATTGTGGTTTTCTGGCAAATTATTGGTATGTCATTAAAGACTGAAGTCAGAAAATAATGACAAACATTTGAGTTTCAAACTTCATACCCTTCAGAAAATTCATGCTAACACAAAACCTGTTATTCTGTCAACTTTCTAAGTTTGTAAGAGCAATATATAAAAATTTCCCCTATTTGGGGGCCTTTGTTCCCCCCGCAATTATTTATGGCTTTGTCCAGATTTCTAGCCCTGTGAGGTTGAGAGGTCTGTTCTCTAGATTAGGCAAGACCATATGCAATCTCAAAAACATCTCTTGTAAGGACTTTCTTAATATACTTTGCAAGGTCTTATAGCCTGTTTCCACGAGATGTTCTTTACCATTGTTACTACTCAATGCTAGGAGCCTAAACAGGAAAATCCATACACTACAAACTCTCCTCACTCTGGAGAATGTGGGCATCTTTGTTGTTATTGAGACCTGGTTTAAAGCCACAAAAACTATCCAGCAGTGCAAGGCTACAGTTCCTTCCACACGTTTAGGCCAACAACAGCACAGATGGGCTAAAGCTGGAGGTGACTCAATCTACATTAGCAACAAATACAACTCTAGCTTGGTTAAACAGGATGATACCCTGGAGTTTATCCACATCCAGGCCTCCATAGAGAAGGTTCCTTACCATGTCCAGGCCAGCTACAGGTCATGAAGCTCACATTTCTTACCTAGACCTACTAGAGGAGCTCACAAGTGTGGGAATGTCCAAGGAGTAGTTAACTTGATAATGAGGATATATGAAGTAGGCACATATATAAAAGTAACAGGGGAGGTATCAGGTAGTCTGAGGGTTAGCTGAGATACAACCAAATACTGTATTCCTACGAGACTTTAACTACCGCTCTGTAGACTGGGAAATGTACGCTGCCTCTAACTCACAGGTGCAAAGTTTCCTGGACTTTATCAACATGAACATCCTGGACCAGATCGTGCGCACTCCAAGAAGAGGATAATATATACTGGACCTGATACTCACCAACTTGAGAGAGCATTGCACACTCCCCTGTATCATGTCCTCATTGGTTAAGTCGAACCACAGAGCAGTTTCTTTTGAAATAAAAATCAATCCAGAATACCCAACTAAACTTGTAACAGTTAGAAACTATTCTAAAGCAAACTACAACCTAAGCAACAGTTTGTCAACATTCCTCACTCCTCTAAACCCCAAGAACACAGCTACCTATACAGAATTATTCAAAGAAATACTGTACAAACATGTAAATGTTTGCACTGAGGTTGCCATACCTACCAGAAGTAAGCCCAAATCTAACACCAAAAACAAACCCCATTGATGGAATCCTTACCTTAACAGGCTTTATAACAAAAGACAAACGTCATGACCAAAGTCAGAAAGACCAACTGTCACAGAGACCAGAGTTCTCTGAGTCTACTAAAAAGAAATTAAGAGTTCTAATAAAGTCCAACAATTCCAATTACAAGATCAGAATAGTCTCCCATTCTATGAACAACACAAGGCCTTCTTCAGTTATGTCAGGACCCTTAAAGGTAACACTTAGTGTAGTGCAGAACTGGTCATAAATGGCACAATCTTCACTGGCCAGGGTGATATAGTGAATGTACAGTCTGATACATTTTTCTCTAACTTCACCCCCCACTCCCTCCACTACTTCTTGTAAAATCCAATCCCTTCTAGAACACCCCCCCCCCCACTATCAACAGGTGGAGCTCCTGGTGGTGCACATTAAGGCCAAAAATGCTGCTTCATTGGGCTGTGCCAAAGACATGCAGGTAGGTGAGTGCGTGAATGGGTGTGCCTTCCTTGAAGGTTGGTCATCAGGCTGGCAACGTGGCACCGTAAAAATCCACTACCAATCATGAGCGGACTGGAGTTCTGCTGTGGCGACCCCTAACCGGGAAAAGCTGAAATACATTACCTTCTATTGGGCTGTGACAATATCCCCCGGTTGTCTTCTAAATAGACTAAAACATGACTTAGCAGGACTACTTGAAGCACATTTCAACTACAGTCTCAAAACAGGTTACATGCCAGGTGAATGGAGATCCACAACAGTCATCCCTCTTCATAACAGTGGACTATCAGCTGACCCCAGGAACAACGGACCTATCGGTCAAACAAGTCTAATATGCAAAGTCATGGAATGAATTATCATGGAAATGATCAACAAGGACATTAGCCACCCACAGACACTGGACCCATCTCAGTTTGGCTTTGGGAAGGTCTTGCCTACTCAACCTGGCAGACTTCTTTGAGAGGGTCACCAAGGCTAAGAATGAGTGTAAAATGGTGCATTACACCTACCTTGACCTGGCCAAGGTGTTCGATACAATATCTCACTTAGAGCTAGGCATAAATCTCGACATAACTTTCTGGATTGCTAGCTGTCTCACAGATAGGACCCAAGATGTCAGGATCAGTGAGACCACCTCCACCAGGGCACTGGTAACCAGTGGAGATCCCCAGGGCTCCGTGTTGGGCCTGCTCTTGTTTGGCATCTACTTCTCAGAAGTCAAGGGTAATGTTAAAGGCCTCTGGCTCACCAAGTTCACAGATGAATGTAGCTATCATAGATTCCCCCCACGACACCAACATCCTACAAGAGGGTCTAAAACAAATGACTGATGCCAGTGCAATGGATTAAAGCTCAATGCAAAGAAATGCATTATAGTACCCTTTTGGAAATTTTCCAAGCAAGGTAATAACTCGATTGATAAAACACCCTTAAGAGTTGACCCAGTAGTTAGGGATCTGGGAACATATTATAGACAGCAATATATCCTTTGTCCAATATGTAGTGAAAATAGAAAGAAAATCATTCTATGTCAACTAACTCTTAAGCAAGGGTATGGCATCCGTGTCCAAGAAAGTTACAATACCACTCTACTCACCCCTTATCAGACCCATCACTGAGTACAATGCCCCTTTTGATATGTACCTAACCAGGCACTTACAACAGATGGCATGCACTCAAAGGTTCCTCACCAGAAGAATTTAGGGTATAAATACTCTGTCTTACACAGATCACCTTAAAGCCCTGTCTCTGTACTTAATCTCCTAAAGTTTACTGAGAGGCACTCTATGTCTGGCATATAAGGTATCCTCAGATCCAGGTCTGAGCAATCTTTTGCACATCCGCAAAACAAACAGCACCAGAAACACTAGATCAAAGTATGTGAACTTTGGCTGTGACAGAAATAGAACATGCTGGAAAGATTGGTATGTCTCACAGTGTTCCACACTGAAATATGCTCCTCATCTTCGTGAAGCAGAGTTCATCCTTGAATCTATTCAAAAGAAACCTTTTGGATGGGTTATTGCAAATTCACCATTGGTCTGGCCCCCCATGAATCTGACAGACAGAAGTCAACAGTAAGTGAATTAATCCCTGACTAACATACCCTCCCCTACATAACCATTAGATACCTCCTTACTAACATATCCTTACCATATAGTTGTCCAAGGTACTTGGGGACAAAACTGAGTTGGGTTGCATGACTAGGTTTATAAAGAGTCTGGTTGTCATTAGCTTAGTATGTCTATAAACTTACCATAAACATATCATTTGAATTCCTGATATCCATACAGGAAGGTTAATAATTCTTTTTCTATTTGGGAGTATCTCTTGAGCTTTACTAATTGTTTATGACAAATAGTCAACTAGTATATTTTCTTTTGGGATCACAGCTGTTATACCATTCTCAGTAATATGAACTTGCAACACAACTAGCCTATTTATATCATAGTACTTTAATGTTGGTGCATCTATAACTATTTTCCTAAGCATTTCAAAACTTTTTTTTGTAAATAGCTGAATTCCCAGACCACAACTTGTTCCTTCCTACAGCTTTTTTGGATGTATAGTTATCTCACACATATCAGGTACACATCTTACAAGATATTTCTCTGTTCCTAGAAATTTCAATAATGTCTGATTGTCTTCTATCATTTGCATATACACAGTCGTTCAGATTATTGTCTCTACTTACTGTCATTTTGTTAATTCCCTTTTCAAAAAAAGTAAAATAGTTAAATATCTTATGACTTCTTACCCTGACTTGGGATCCAGAGGAGCAAAGTACATAACAGAATAAAAAAATAATATTGTACAGGCTGTTGAGGGATAGATCTATGCATGGCATACTGGGCATTGTCAGACCCCGCTCTGATGGACCTCCTGCACATTCACAAAACAAACAGCACCAGAATTACCCATTCTAAAGATGCAAACCTTGCCTGTGTTATAAACAGGACCTGCTGGAGAGACAGGTATGTATTCCAGAGACTACACCTTCTCTGGAACAGGCTTCCCACTCGTGTGAAGCAGAGTTCCTCCCTAACCAAATTCAAGTGTAACTTGGAGAACTGGATGGGGAACAGAAAATTCATCCCTGGTTTGGCACCTATGTCTCTAATGGACACAGGTAGCCTGTAAATGGTTCATTTCACAGGTCCATGCTTACACTTATCAATGGTACTAGAACTTGTCAGAGACTTGGGATGTATGGCTAGGCTTAAAAAGGCCCTTGTGGTCGTTAGTCTAGTATACACCTATGAACCTATGACCTATGACCTAAGTGAAAATGCATTATAGATCATACAATGGCAAAAATGAATATCAAAAATATACATGCATAGAAAAGCAGTGACAAGAAGCAGTACTTTAAGCAATATGGAAATATATAAAATATTTAAAGGATTTACATGGTGGAATTCTCCTCGCAGAGTGATACATACAAGTACTTGTAAATACTTCAATTATACATAGGGAAGCATAGTAAGTTTAGAAGCAGTATCTCCAATGTCACAAAAGCAATTACATGCAGTTTCTTATAGTAGATGTTCTTTCATTTAGCCTTGAAGCCATCCAATGTTATTTGAGAATGTATTTCTCCATGTAGCTGATTCCATGTTGCTGGTACAAGTTTATTATTTTATTTATTTTACATTTGTTGACCGGGCTAGTCTAGCTGGATATATGTCCATTTTCAGTAGAGGCCCGGGGAGAAAAGCTCCACACAATACAAATCAAGTTCACATTTACAGAAGTACATATTTAGAATGCAAATAGATTTTCTTGTAAAGATAAGAGAAATACATAAGAGGTTGCAAATTTATAAAGTACATAAAGAAGGTTACACATATTTGAAAAAACTTAGTATAGTTAATAAGAAGTTATATTTAATTGTTGCTAAGAATACTAGTTAAGAAAAGAGAAGAAAAACAATAGGGTAGATAAGAAAGGAAGATAAAGGAAAATGAAATGGAGAAGCAGTTAAGGTAATAAATCTAGAAATACTATGTGTTACTTTTTAATAAATCCAGTAATAGCTAGGACTATGATGGAGAGGAAGCATAGTAGTATTTAATATGAAATAGTTTAAGAGAATAGAAGCATAATAAGTTGTACAGATTAAATATTTTCAGAGATGAGAAGGTAGGTTGATTAAGGTAATAATGGATAAGTTGGTCAGTCAGGTTTAGAACAGGGGCACATCCAATGTGTTTTAAGGAAGAGCTTAAGTTTATTTTTAAACAGAGTAGTAGAGGGAAGTGTGGTAAATTCTGAGGGAAGTAGGTTCCAGGTTTTTCCAATAGAATTAGAAAACAGAGAGTCTCCAGCTCTATTATTTGATTTATTGATGTATACAATAATTTTTTGTGATGATCTTAGGAACTTAAGGTTATCATAGGGGTGAATAAGATTTGATAGGATGGGTGTTTTGGCAGGCTGATAAAGTATTTTGTGGATGATGGCCAGTTGATTATATTTTAGCTGCTGCTGAAATTCAAGCCACCCAAGATGCTTTAGATTAATACAGTGATGTGTTCTATATGGGTTACCTGTGGCAAATCTGGCTATGCTATTATAGGAGTTTTCTAGTTTCTTAAGGTTATTTTTTGACAGATTGGTAAATATGGGTGAGGCATAAAGAAGGGTGGAGATTAAATGGGTGTGGGCAATGGTTATTCTTGTTGCAGGAGTGAGGAAGGATTTAATCCTATAAAGAGAGCCTATTTTTTATTTGTAGTTTTTAGAATGTTGTTGATATGGGCATCAAAGTTTAGGTTATTATCTATGGTGATACCTAGAAGTTTGGTCGTTAGATCTTGGGATATAAGTGTACCGTCATAGGATGATACAGTGAAGTCTATTGGGAGTGATTTACTGGTAGGTGTAAAAAGGAGAAGTTTAGTTTTTTAGGGTTTAATAGGAGACAGCATTTTGTAAACCATAGTTCTACGGAGTTGAATATGTTTTGAGATAGGGAGTGAAGTTCTGATGCAGTTGTGGCTGAGCATATAAGTGTGGTGTCATCCGCATATTGGATACATGTAGCTTGGGGAACTACTAGGTGAAGGTCATTGATGAATATAGAGAACAGGAGAGGGCCCAGTATGGAGCCTTGAGGAACACCAATATTAACAGGTAGCTGGGTAGAAAGAGCGTTGTTCCAGAGTACAGCTTGATGTCTGTTATTTAAGTAGGAATGGAACCATTTTATAGTTAGTGGGTCGAGAGACAGAGATTTGAGAATGTTTATGAGTATAGTGTGATTTACCATGTCGAAAGCCTTGGACAGGTCTATGAATAGTGCAGAGGAAAGCATGTTAAGGTTTCTGTTGCTATTGCTAATGTCAATAAAGGAAAGGAGGGCAGTAGTTGTGCTATGGGAAGGTCGGAACCCATGTTGGGTGTTGGAAAGCAGGTTATTATGGAGAAGGTGGTCTAGCAATTGCCTATGGATACATCTTTCCATGATCTTAGATAGAGGAGAAAGTAGGGCTATGGGTCGATAGTTGGAGAGTTCAGTGGAGTCTCCTCCTTTATGAAGGGGAATAATATGAGAGACTTTCCAAAGTTTGGGGATATATCCTTCAGTGATGGTTCTATTGATGAGGATGGAGATTGTGTAAGCAATAGATTTGGCTGCTATCTGTAGGTATTCTGAGGGTAGTTGGTCAGCAGAAAGAGTACATGGTTTCAGTTTTTGGATAAGGGTGAGAATAAATGATGTGGGGACAGGTTGGAAGAGAAAAGGAGAAGGTGGGTTAGAGTCAGATTTAGATGTTGTTATGTTTTGAGGAGAGAGCTGACAGGCAAGAGTTTGAATTGCTTTGGTAAAAAAGGTGTTAAAGGCGTTAGCAGTTTTTTAGGATTGTCTTTGTCAGTGACTTGTGGGTTAGGTGTGATAGATTGACTTGGCTGTAATAATTGATTAATACTTGACCGGAACTTTTGAGGTTTATTATGGTGGGTCTGCTGAAATTGTAAATAATAGTTTTTTTGGTTTCCCTGGTAAGCCATGGAGCAGATTTAGTTCTTATCCTTATAGAGGGGGTAGGAGCATGACGGTTGAGTATGTTTAGGAAATTGGTATTAAAGTAATCAACAGCTTCATCAAGAGTAAGGTGTTTTAAGGGGGACCAATTGCATGCCTTAAGTTCACTAAGGAATAGATCTAAGTTGAATTTTTTCTTGGTTCTAATTGCCCTATATATGGGTTGAATGGGTGGATTGGTTTTGAGCCTGATAATGTAGGTTAATGAGTGGTCGCTTATGTCGTCAGGGAGGGTTCCGGCTACATAAGTCTGAGGTTGATTATTAATGAGTATCCAATCTAAGGTGCTTTCTTTCTTGCTATTTTTGTTTATTCTAGTACGGGAGGTAATAGTTTGAGTGAACCCATAGAGATTAATATGGCTAGTGAGGCAGTTGTTATTGCAAGAATTCCAATCTATGTTAAAATCGCCTAGGATTATGGTTTCTTGGGGAAGGTTTAGAGATAACCAACAAAGTATGTTTTCAATGGTAGTGATGTTATTACCTGGTGGAACATAGATGCAAATAATATAGATAGATTTGAATGGGTTTAGCTAAAACTTGGTAATAAGTATTTCAGCATTTGAGTCTTGAAAAGGTTTTTGGTTAAAGATGGTTATTTGAAAATCAGATTTGAATAGAACAGCTACTCCACCACCTTTCTTGGTTACACGGTCAAAACGTATGATGTTGTAACCAGGTGGTAAAATTTCATTGTCTTTTGTTACTGGTTTTAACCAAGTTTCTGTTAGACATATAATATCAAATGAGTAGAGTTCCAAGAGAGCATGGAGTTGTGTTATTTTATTATTAATGCTACGTGTGTTGAGGTGAGCTATTAAGAGTGAGTTTGGAGGTTTTTTAAGTGGGTGAATGGCAGAGGGGTTTGGGTTATTGAGTTGAGTGGTGTTGGAGGTGTTTGGGCCGAGGTTTGGGTGAATGTCTCCATCCTTTAGGGAGTGGAGTAGTGTTAGATATTGATTATTAGTAAATTTACTGAGAAGAAATGGATACCTTCTGGAGTTAGGGAAGTTATATCTAATGTGTGCTGTCCTATGGTATTTAGGTAATAGATAGTTGGGTATGGATGTAACATTGAAATGGTAAGTGTGAGAGGGTAGTGAAGAAGAGGTAGATTGTTTAGTAGGGTATAATAAGTTTGTGTATACAGGGTGCTCATAGGAGGTTAATAGGTAGACAAGAGTTAATGGAGGTAGAAGTGTGAGTATGAGTAACATTTTAAGTAGATTAATGTGTAGGGTTTATTCATAGACATGGTAGATATAAATTATATTTATAGGTACAGTGGTAAAGCTGGTGTGGCCAGGAAAGGTAAAGAGAGAGATGGGAGAGATAGGAAGTGGTTGAGAAAAAGGCGGAAAAATAGGGGAGATTGTGAGATGGAGGTGTGACTGTGATAGGTGAAATTGAGAAGGGGTGTGGTTTGATAGGTATAAGGTTAAGAGCACTGGGGGTGGGTGAGATTTGGGGGTAGGGCAGGGGAACGGAGCGGGTTAGAGCAAGTAAAGATGAGATCCTGGAGACAATCAGAAAGCTACCTATTGTAGAGGAGCTCTAGGTAGTTCCAGGTGAGTGTGGAGTATTAGTACTATAAATAGTTAACAGGAGATAGTTGAGAGGGGAGAGGGAATATAGTAAACAGAGGGGGTAGTAATAGTAAAGAGGATAAAAATGAGGAGAGGATAAGAAGTAAAGAGGAATATTATACTAGTGAAGAGAGAAGGGAGTTTAAGAAGCCAAGTTAAGAGTGCCACCTGGTGGACAGCAGCTTGAAATTACAGCTAGTTAGCTAAGTAGAAATAGAGAAGAAAAGGTAAGTCGATTAATAGAACCAAGGGGAGAAGGATTAAAAAGTAGGGTGAGATTTAGAACTGGCTGCTGGGAAACCTGGCTCAGGAGGGAGACTTAAAACATACTCTACTTGATTGTATATAATATAGAACAATACTGTCAACAGTTTTATCAAGGGGTCAACGTACTTTCTTAAGTTCCTTAGTAGCGAGGGATTTAGAGCACTGAACAAAGGATTCTTGGAGATGCAGATGTGATGGAAGTCTTTAGTGACCAGGCAGGTTGATTCCCAAGATCTTAAAGCAGAGAGGAGGTTGAGAGTTTCTTAAGTTCCTTAGTAGGGAGGGATTTAGAGCACTGGACAAAGGATTCTTGGGGATGCAGATGAGATGGAAGTCTTTAGTGACCAGGCAGGTTGATTCCCAAGTTCTTAAAGCAGAGAGGAGGTTGAGAGATTGCAATGACCTGCTGGGACAGGGACACACAGCAGCCAGGGCAGGATGCGGGATACTAAAGATGTACTAAAGTTTAGTGAAGGCCCTTTCCCCCTATTGTAGTGCCAAAATGTGGTTTCATCAAGGTAATACCATCATCCTGACCTGCTCTCTAAGAATATTATGGTTCTCTTATTTGTACATTTCAGTTCAGTGGGAGGCATTTACCAAGCATGATACATTTTGAACATCTGAATGCTGCAGAGCATACAAGCTCAGCTGGTAACTAGTAGCCAATGAAATCTGGTTAAGAGATCACAGTGCGCACCAGCTAGATGTACAAAATGGCAGTTTGTATTGTCCAGTACTATTAGTTTTTGTGTTTTGGTGTTTGAAGTGTTAGTAAACGCAAGGCATATTCAATTTGGAAATAAGAACATTTCTAGCAATAGACTATGTGCAGTTGGGAGTATTAGTTGTGAAATTCTGTAACACAGTTTCAGTTGTGGAAGTACCAGACGAGTACCAGTAAGAGTGAAAGGGAAGGTCTACAAGAGGGTAGTGAGACCAGCTATGTTGTATGGGTTGGAAACAGTGGCATTGACAAAAAGGCAGGAGTCAGAGCTGGATGCGGCAGAGTTAAAGATGTTAAGATTTGCACTGGGTGTGACGAGGGTGGACAGGATTAGGAATAAGTATATTAGAGGGTCAGCCCAGGTTGGAAGGTTTGGAGACAAAGCCAGAGAGGTGAGATTACGTTGGTTTGGACATGTGCTGAGGGGGGATACTCGGTATATTGGGAAAAGGATGCTAAGGATGAAGCTGCCAGGTAAGAGGAAAAGAGGAAGGCCTAAGCTAAGGTTTACGGATGTAGTGAGAGAGGACATGCAAGTGGTTGGTGTGACAGAGAAAGATGCAGAGGACAGGAATAAATGGAAACAGATGATCCACTGTGGTGACCCCTAATGGGAACAGCCAAATCAAAAAGAAGAAGTTTCAGTTGTGGAAGTGTTTTGTTCATTGTATTCTCTATATGTCTTGAGAATATTAAAGCATAGTCAAGGAGGATGTGAACTACTAGATATTTAGACATATACCTCTGTACTTGTCACAATTTAATGTGTGCCTGTAAAGTGCATTGTTTTGATTTTTGGTTTTAATTGTATTTAAGTGCTTGTAAATTCCCTTTTCAAAAGCACTTTCTGTTCTCCCAGTGTAGCAACTGTCACCTATCCCATTGGGTACATATTCCAATGTAGGCTACCCCTGATGTGTTACAATTTCCATCCCTAAATCTCAAAATCATGTCCAGTCATGTTAAATATAACTGATTCTTTTCTAAAATATAAGGGCAGATATTAAACATCCCACACTTTCTGGTGCCTTTATTAGGGATGGAAATTGTAACACATCAAAGTTAGTTGACATTGGAATATGAACCTAATAATCAAAACAATGTACTTTACATGCACACATTAAATTGTGACAAGTACAGAGGTTTTAAGTTTGGGATTTTGGATAAAGTTGACAAGTAAAATAGGAGTGGTGTGTGGGAAATGGATCTGGAAAGGAAAGAACCGAAGTGGCAATTAAAATGTAACACCACCATTTTTTCAGGATTACATGAACACACTTCTATTATGCCTGTGTTAAAAACAAAAGCATTGGACTTATGAGAATTGTTTGGAGTTACGTGCTGTATTGAACATGGTTTAAACACTTATAAAAATGTATTCATGAAGTCTTTATCTAAATTTTTCCAATAATGATGAAACTTTTATAAAAAATAATAGTTTTATTTTTTTAGATTCATAACATTATTGTTTCAAAAGTTTTGGATTTTTAACATGAAAGTTTAATTTAAGAACACATTTTCAATCATTGTACTTGTAACCACACCATTTAAAAATGGCTGACTTTGGAAGCTAAACAGGGCTAGACCTGGTTTGTTTGTGGATGGGAGACCGCCTAGTAACACCAGGAGTTGTATTTACTTATCTATAAGTTTTGTTGTATTACATTGTTTTAAGTTGTTTTAAAGTGCTTTTAGGAGTTTTTATTACACAGTGATGAAGATGTGCTTTATAAAATATTATTTGGTCATTTATATACATATTTACATATATTGTTGTATTTTTATTTTTGCATTAATTCATTTATGCAGTTTATGTACATTGCTTAATGTACCTTTAAGAAACAACAGACCATGAAATGATTATTTAATTAAGTCTCGTTAGCCATAGTGTATAAAAATGGATGAGAGCTAAAAGATAGCAGGTTCTGAAGAAGTTCAAATGTTTTGCTAGGGCAAAAGCACTAAACCTTCTCTCATGCTTTAGTTTGTTATTTTATTCTTTGGTGGTGTTAATAATAAACTTCTGTTTTAATAGACTTTGGATCACTTGGTGGTGGATTTCCTTTCATCGTTGATGGATTTATAACATGTTCCATTTGTATGGGAATGTAACAACAGCTGGTGGCTTTTTGTGGCTACTACACTGGACTTGATTTAAGATTCAGTCTTGGATTATAGTGAGTCTATTCAAAAGGCAATTTCTGTTTCATATGTACTGTTGGAGTAATTTGTGTGCTATTTGCTCCTCAAACACCATGAACTGTTTTTAGTTTTTATAAGTATAGAAAATACTTCATCCAATATACAATAAATAATAAAATCTATTAACAACATCCTGTCAAAAAATAAAAAAAATTACATAACCAATTAAGAAATAATTCCTCTTCCACTCCAGTTCCTTATTTAAACCAAACTGTCTTAAAGTCAAAAACAGCAAAATATAAGCAGTTTTTATATGTAAGTAAATAATGTAATGGCTTCCCTTATCTGTTATCAAGGGAAAGTTGTTCAGGCTGTGGTATAAAAGCATTCATCAGAGTCAACTGAGGAGTTATGGTGAATGTTCTGGAGCTTGTGCAAATGTCCAGGGGGTAGGTAACCTGATAATGAGGATACATGAAGTAGCAGGCACATATGTAAAAGTAACAGAGGAGGTATCAGGTAGACTGAGGGTTAGCAGAGACACATGACAAGGATGCCCATTGCCTTCCCTTTATATATGCCTTCCCTTTATATATATATATATATATATATATATATATATATATATATATATATATATATATATATATATATATATATATATATATATATATATATATATATATATATACCGAACCTTTACTACACAAACTAAGAGAATCAGCTATACAGGATATGATTGGTATGGAACCCAGCAGAAGATAGCACTATTTGTGGATGATATTGTACTGGATATATACAGCTGGCATAATGTTTAATATCTTTGCCTACCAAGCACAATGTACAAGGTTCAATCCTAGCAGCTGGCCAATACCTATGTGGACTTTACATGATCTCCCTGTGTCTCTGTGGGGTTCCTCCCATTTACAAAAAACATGCTTGATATTTCCACCTCAAACACACCTAAAAATGGAATTGCATCATGGGTAGCAGCACAGACTCTAGGTGATGTCTGTCAGGAAAGAGTTATATAGACCAATCACTTTCGGCATCAGCTGTGAGAACAGTATCTTCTAGACAGGAGAACACAGAGCACAGACAGTGTGTTGTGTCAGGATTAGCTATATGATGCTGTAAACATTGTCTTTAGGTGATTTTCTCATGTTGACTAATGTCACCAAAAACTGGCATGGGTATTTGCCAGTAATAAGTGGGTTAAGGATCCATCCTACATCAGGGGCACATGCTAATGGTGGGAGAAGTCTATGTGCCTCTATTGGCCAATGTGTGTGCCTACTATAAAGCCCAGAATGCCTAGATAAGTAAGCTACTGGCTAACCAATGTCCAGTTGCCCAGCTTGAGTTACCTGGGGTAGCTGTGTTGAGGTAACGGTGGAAGTAAAATGAATCAACCTGCCAAATATGAACTAAGAATTTCTAAACTCAGTATAATTTCACTGATGGGACACAGCTTGACCGTGGATGACATAATGGTAAGGAGGAGGCAGGACATCCTCTGTCCTCTGTATCTATGAGATAAGATGCAAGGTCAGTGCAGCAAAGCCACCTGGTTTGGGAGCCAGTGTCTACTACTCAGGTGGAAGACAGGCTGGCAATGGTGTGGGAAATGTGGTGATGGACAGCCTTCAGAAGACATTGAGGAATGAAAACATAATTAGTGACAGACTTGTGGTAACCAGACTCCAGTGTAAGAATACTGCAGTGTTCATAATCTCAGCCTATGCTCCACAGCAGGGTTGTAACAGCTAAGAAAAGATTGGGGCCAGGCAGCAGCTGTTAGATCTATTAGATAAAGAAGATGCACATTGTGGGAGAGATGAAGAAATGAGGACATCAGAGCAGAAGCCCAAGTAGTTCCAATTGTAGAGAAAGTTAAACATAACAGATTATGGTGGTTTGGGTACATGTGTAGCAAACTAAAAGACAATCTAGTGAAGAAGATTTGGGACAAACAGACAGAAAGAAGGCATAAAGAAAATAGGGATTCCAACAAAGAGCTAGATTGTGTGGGAGCAGATCTGCTACAGTTTGACATGACTGCTGAAGAAAGTAGGTGTAACACTGAATTGAAAGAGATGGTAAAAGTTCATGTGACACCCTGACCCCATGAAAAAATGGGAAAAAGTGGACTGATGATAATGGAGTTGATGATCATTATATTGCATTATGTATAATAGACCCAGAGGGAGATATACAAGGGTTGCTTAATGTATTGTTGCAATACAGAAACATTGTAGAATATAAAATAAGATAACAAAGAGATTAATATAAGATTATCCACTCCTGTGGAGGCACCAGAAAATGCACAGTATTTAGGGGTTTGTTTAGAAGTAGTTATGATACAGGCAGGGTGGAAACTGTGAAAGGAAGTGTTGGCTAAAATAGTACACAAGATCTACAATGGAAGATCATGTTCATGGATCTAAACAATAAACTGTAAGCTATGTAAGTGTTTCTGGTGCTGCTAAGATTCTATGTAGACTAGGTATATTTTAAGGAATGGGAAAAGACGATCTGGGAAAGGATAAACACAGAAATTAAATTTCTATGAAAAAGGAAATGATCGAGGATAACAAATGTAGGTTTAAGTGTAGAAAATGCAATGAATTTGAATATTTTTGTTTCAAAAGAAGTGGTATACAAAAGGTTTAAGGAAAATAATGTGAAAATAAAACAAAATTATGGAAGGTGAAAATGAATGAAAGTGATAAAAGCAGAAATGTGTATGATATGTCCTTGGAAGGAATTAGAAGAAAACGGAAAAATTATAAAGAAGAGAAGGAAAAGGCTTCCGAACTTTTAGGAGGCAAGGGATTTCTTGTGGAAATTTTTGTTGAATAAATTACAGTTAAAAGTAATATAACATATAAGGGATTAGAAGAAAGAAACTGGGATGCGTGTAAAAAGAAGGAAACAATAAAACATAAAAAGGTGACCAGTTTTGGAGGATGCTAATAAAGCAACATAAATGTTAAGAATTTAACAATAAAACGATGAATGTGATAGTGTATGGAAAAATGTAATAAAGAAAAACGTGAAATTCAATAATGGTACAGAATATTTTTCATAAAAATCTGGAGATTAATGAAAAAAGATATGAAGGATTATTGTATAATAAAAATAGAGATGATAAAAATATGCTAGATGAAATAAAAAGATGGTAGAAGACAGACTGGGGATAGATAAAAAATTATGAAGAATAGTTGATGTTGATAACTTAAAAAATCAAATGTTTTGGAAGTTTTTAAATAATAAAAATGGAAATAATTGTGTTTTTATAGATTATATATTAAAATGGAAAGAAATGACACAGAGTATGAATCTGAATTGATAAATAATGTAAAGAAATATAAATAAACTTTTTTTTCATATGCCATGGGATCATTTATATCCACTCAAGCTACTATGAACTCAAGCAGATGGAACCTTGGCTTAACATCTCATTGGCAGCATGGCACACTCAGGAATGCAGCACCTTACCTCCTTATGCTGCACTGCACTCTCAGTAATCAGAAATTAAAGTATGTAGTACAGGAATAAAGCCCACAGCTTTCCAAACTTCCAGCACTAAAGGTGAGTGTGCTACCTGTGGAGCCATTGACACTACTACTACTAGTGATAAAGGTTTGTCCACCACCAGCTTGTACTATCAGCAGGCACAACGTGATGGGGCATAGATCATTAAAACCCTAACTATGAGGTGGATGACCCAAGATCAGTTGGTAGTATGTGTGCTGTGGAAGCCAGCTAGAGAAGGCAGGACTGAACAATCAATTACAGCTTATGTATCATGCAGGGAGGAATACGATCAAGTCCACTGTGATGCTGACACCTCCATGCTGATACAGGTATACCATTTGTAGATTAGCAGTGAGGGGATATGCAATTGGCAATGTCAAACTGCAGCAAGCAGTATCCCACTGGGGACACATGGTGAGGCAGAAGGGGAAAATATCTGGCATGCTTTTGCAATTGCCACAGAAGGGAGGTAGGACACAACATAAAAATAAAATAAAACTCTCATGGATTACAGCTCATTGACACAAAGCTCTCACACTTAAAGAGGAATGAACAGGTCAGCAGAGCAACCTTGGGGCTAGATGGTCACATTGCAAAAAAAGACATAATTGAATAGATCTGAGATACTTTTCTGCACCTTATACAGCACCAAATGTGTACCATGTTTGCAAACTGTTTTTATTTGAATCTCTGGAGGTTTCTGGTTGCAGTTGTAGGAGCTCTCACACATATCTTCAGGGGAACTCTGCACAAAATGAGTTTTGAAACTGTTGTTTCTCTTGAATGCTTTTGGAAGCTAGTATTAGAGGTTTGTAGTCAGTTTAAAGTAGAGAGAATCTGTGTTATCCAAATAGTAAGCATCAACTGAAATGAATCACAGTTCATTTTAGGTCTAATAGCATTTCCAGGTAAGAGCTGATGCTTTTGTTGCAATGCCACTTCTCCTTCTGTCAGCGGTAATGACATTTTGGATGATTTGGGGAAATGAACTGCTGGCTGCAAGGCTTAAGCACAAAAGAAGGTCTTTGACACTAGTGTTCAACATTTGCCAAATGTTCCTTATTTGGGAGGTACCTGAATAATTTTGTTTTATGCAAAACAACCTGAAAGGTAAAACTAATGTGATTCACAGTGTCATATTTCTGCCCAGTGCTCAGTAAATTATTGCAGCAGTTGCAATGATTTTGATCACAAAGTCCTTTATTGTCATATACAGAATGGTGGAAGAGAGAGAGTAGGTACTGAGCCGATTGTCATATCCAGACTGTGGTTATAGACCCTCTGGAGGGAAGGTACATTGAAAACACTGTGGTCAGATAGGCACAGATAGATGCAGAGCCAGCTGTAGTGGGGGGATGTGACTCCCTTCCTCTATGTCAGTGTCAAATACAATATGATAAGCTAAAATCCAAATAAGGTAAAAAACAAAAATGACCTACTTAGAGGAGACTTCTACCTAGCTTACAGAGCAATCTCAGATTCAAATCTAATGGAAATGCTACACATCCGCAAGGCAAATGGGACAAGGGTCGCCCACTCCAGGGACCTTAACCTGGCCTGCAACATAAATAGGCCCTGCTGAAGAGACAACTATTTCTGTCAGAGGTTGCCACTCCTCTGGAACAGGCTACCAAATCACATCAAACAAAGCCGCTCTATGACCTTGTTTAAGCGTAGCCTGGATTCCTGGATGGGAAACCTTAAATTCCTGCTGGAGGTTTCACCTATGACCCTCCTAGATATGGGCAGCCATTGCTAACTAGGATCTCGAGTTTATGCAAGATCCTTTATATTGAGTTTTTTTACTATTATATTGGTTACACGTAGCTAGGCATATAAAGACCTTCGGGTCAGTAGCGCAGTAACCACCTATGAACCTATGAATCTAAGAATGGTCAAATCAATTTAATGTCTTGTCTCACATGACTGTCTCTTTGGATAATATTGTATTACTTTTGAAGAAGTGATAGAAATGGTGATATGCTCTCCTACCCACTGTACATTAACAGAAGATGGCATCCTGTATACATTTCATAATGCATTATGGTGGCATTCTATATACATTTCGCAATGCATTATGCTGGCATTCTGTGTATGCTTCATAATGTATTATCCTTTTTATAAGAAATATCTCAGTATTATAGCTGATGGTCTGTTGGCAGTATATAGTTAGGTATGTTGGGGACAGTAAGATGGCCCCAGGCTAGGGTAGTGGCATGCTGTATTTTGTATACAGGAGAAGGAATAAGGGATGTTTGAATAACTGGTGGAATCTGTCCATGTTAAACATTGATTATAAGATACTGGTTAAGGTTGTAATAAAGTGCCGACAGGCAGTGATAGGTTATATACCAAGTCCTAGTTAGTTTACTGGGCACAGGTCAGAAGCAATGAGCAGTTCCTTACCATTTGAAAACTGCATTTGAGTACTTTCAGGTGGTAGAGCACAGTGATGGCATCATTGTATCTAAAGTAGATTTATGATAAGGTGCAAACTGATACATTGTAATTATTGACAACTTTTTACAGTTTTCAGTGTATCTAGGTCACTCTCTTTCTTTTTCACACAGATTTTGTTTATTCAGTCAAAATGGTGAACTGGTGAATTTCAAAAGAAATTCCTGCTTACCTGGGTTTGAAGCAGGAGTGCATCATTATCCTCTTTTTGTTTGTGCCATTTGCTGTTGTTTTAATAAAGTTTTTGTACAACCAACCTTTTTTGTTTTTACCATGGGCCGTATGAATACATAGGTCTGTCTTGCAGTGGCTACGCTCACTCTGCTCAATATGCAGATGTTGAAAATAGGTACAAAGACTCCTGCGAAGTGGGTACACTCCTGATAAGTGGTACATCTAACCTAAAATCTATTCATGTAAATAGCATGAAGCTTGAACACCAAATAGCACATAACTTTTCCAACCTCCAGTAGGACTGTGGGACACTTCTCAGAAACACAAATCTAACAAAGAGGTGGTTGGCATAATGTTTAAGTTCTTCAACTTGTAAGCACAAAGTACAAGGTTTGATTCTGACCTCAGGTTATTGGCTAGGCTTAAAATTACCCTTAGAGGCAATTAGCTTAATATTCATCTATGAAAGTGAGAGTCACAAAAATTATGCAAAGCTGTACACACATTATGAAAAGCACAATATAAAATCTGAAGACTTTAATGAATTATATTTTGCTTCTGGAAAAGAGAGCTGTAATACACAGATCCTGTCTTTTGGTGCCTCCAGCATGTTGGTCATGCAGTCTGGTTTCCTTTGTATTAAATAGTTACAAAATCATGTGTGATGGTGGGAGTGAGAACATTGTGTGAAGGGGTAAAATCAAACCTGAAAATTTGAATATAACTTCAAAAACAGGTACATTATATGAGTGGGTAAATTAAGCCTACGAGTAGGTACATCCTTCCAAAATATTCAGAATTAAAACTTCTGGTTTGTCTATACTTACAACATTGCATTATTTTCTCATACTGTGTAGACTATAGGATATCTAATAGAGGTGGCAGAAACTGCATGTGAGATCTTAGTTAGGCTCATAGATTAATAAAGTCTCAGGGTCATCTAACGGGCAGAGAAGGATACCAGTGGTTTACTTGTGATTGGATCAATGCTTTTCAAATCACCATTTATCGAAAATGAAATGTCAAAAACAATGATTCATAAAACCTAAAAAAACACAAAAAGCCTTTTTTGCAGAGGGGCTCCTGTGCACCCTTACACCCCCCTAAATTATATATACCAAGTCCATGGTTACACCATAAACAAGAAAAGGGCAAAATCCCTTCAAAAGTACTCTGCCAGCGTGCACAACATAATGCACAGTATCATTATTATGTTATAGTTGAAATGGCAACTTTGTTGTAGTTTTATTGTTTACAATGTACAATTAGATACATTAGAGCTGTTGGGACAAATTGAACATGCATAGCATGTAATGTTTTTTTGATACACAACATAACTCGTTTACCCAGAGAAAAATTGTGTGGACATCCTTCACAATCTTTGTTGTCTGCAGTGCTGCAGCAATGGGGGATCACAATGTGCAGGTGGCTGGTTTTCCATTCTATATCTACAAAATCACAGTTTGTTCACAACTGACCTGCTGTGGCAGACTTTCCTGTATTTTTCCTTGTTTCTCCAAACATTGGATTGTGTTTTTTTTTTTTTCAGTTTTAAGTTTCAGTGAAAAATGATAGAATTTTTTCCTGCATCTATAAATCCCTTACTAAATACAACTGGATTTTTTGTATCCAGCTGAGGTACCACAAATTCAAGGAGGTGGGGCCTGAATTTGAAGTTCTACTCAAAGATGGCTCCTGAGGAGTGGAGCATCCCCTTCTACTGTACTACTTGACTGCATGGGAATAACATCTAGACTGCTACATACTCAGAGTCTGACAGACATATGCAAATTTAGAGGATTTTTAGTATGTTTAAGTCTGGATTTTGATGACAAATACAAATCAATTCATAGCATCCTGGAGTTTAGGGTTGATAGCAGAGCTTCTATGGAAATCTGCCCATTAGGCCAATGATCAGTTTAGACTTTATGTATGGTGGCTACTCATTTACTTTTTCTTAAAGGAAGAAATATGAATGTAAGTTATTAGAGATGAAGTACTATTTTTTTACTTGGAGCTAAATGTATTTAAGTCCTCTGTACCTTAGACAATCTTCAGTATTAATAAGTGGTAAGAATTTGTATAAATAGTAAGAATTTGCACAAATTATTTATGTCATATCATCTACATTTTTGCTTTACTGAGTAAGTGTCAGATGGAAATGTCTGACTACAGCAGAAATTATCAGATTCCCAATATACTAGGAAATTAAGCAAAAAAATACAATAATAAAATAAGGTATTTTGATACACAGCTGAGTCCAAAAAATCTTTTATTACAAGGTAAGAGCTTTCACGATCGCTTCATCAGACCATTAAAAAGACAAAATACAAACAACTTCATTTAAAATATCCAGTATGCGCAGTTCCGGCACAATAAAGGCTGTCTCAGTGTTCAAGGACCGGAATGGTCCTAAATTAATCCCAGGAGTCCGATGAATGGTAAAAAAAAGTTTAATTACACTGAAGAATGTACACAAAATAAAATATTGTAAAAAAAAAAATAACAGTGGACATCAAGCAACAGAATCTTATAAGGATATTGATTTTCAAATGTGGTTGAATCAATCATTCAGATTCAACATTAAGGAAAAGAAGAATGAACAAGCGGTTAATTTGACCTACAAGGAAACTTGTACGACTTTTCCATCATTGCTTCTTAAATACAAATCTTTGGCAGTAGAAAATTGGTACTTTGAGAAATGCTTAAAAGATAAGATAGTACCAAAAGGACTTAGACTTAACAAATTTCTGAACAATGTATATGACGACAAAATGTTTTTTTTAAAGCAGTATGTGATATTTTTAATGATTGTGGGCTGGCATTATTAAAACTGATGATGAAACATAATGTTGAGGTCATGGAACAAACTAAAAAAGAAATTGATGGATTATACAATGAAATTAATACAGATTTATTGTTTTCAATAGATGAATACAAAAATATTTATTTTAGAGTTTTGCATGACGTTGACTATATTATTAACATGAACACTAACAGGAAGCTTAGGAAACTGGAGAGAGATTGTATGAAAAGGGTTATGCTTATTGTAATGATACCAAAAATAAAAGTTATACATTGGGCAGGACTTCCAATACCTACTACAACATTAGGAACAATAGAAACAACAACAGAAATAATATGTATAGGGATAATTATGAGTGTAGACAAGCTGGTATGGACAGACAGGGGCAGCAAGGTTTTTATGAATATAGCTCCTATGGACATGACCAACAGTTCTTTAATGGTAGTGATGGAGAAAATAATGAAAGAGCGGGTATCCCTTTAGAAATGGAGGAACCCAGGAGGTCAGAGAGGTTAAGGAATTGGGCCCAACAATCCTCCTATGCACAAGTTACGATGAACAACAATACCCAACATTTGGGGAGGATATGCAGATAAGGGAAGATGCCAATCATAGTATTACTGTAGACAGTAAAGAAATAGATTCAATGGTTGAGGTAGACCAACAACACGATAACATTATTAGTTCATTTAATAATTTTAACATTTTTAACTACACTGATATATCTATTAATGAAACTTATTTTAATCTATTTACAAAAGGTTTTACCTTTGTCCGTATTAAAAAACCTAGAATTGAAAATATTCTATTGGACATCAAAACTTTCACACGTAAATTGAATTTTATACACATGTATAAGGATAGGGAGTTGCAAGACAGGGATAATGTACTTGTTAGATCCAGCACCTATAATCCTCCGCTTCAGTACGAAATTTTGAATTTTGAGAGATGTGTTACCAATAGAGTATGTAATGAATATAAAAAAGAGATTGAGATAGGCAAAAACTTGACAGAGGCCGAAATACATTTGTTAATTGAACTAAGTGGGAATGAAATAATTCGTGTGATGAAACCAGATAAGGATGGAGGGGTGGTTTTAATGGACAGATGGGACTATATTAGAAGAATGAAAGATATTTTGGACAATGAAAATTATTATGAATTAGTGACTAGAAATGAAATTAATATATCATATAAGAAGATAGATTTAATTTTGGAAGACAATGTGTTACAAGGATTGATTGACATTGAATTATACAAATTTCTTAGAGTCCCAAAGCCTGTTATACCTGTTATACCGAAGGTACATAAATCACTTTATAATCCACCCATGAGGCCTATAGTATCATCGCAAGGGTCTAAGACACAACCCCTGGCTATTTATGTTGACACTAAGTTAAAAAAGTTTTACAATAAATATGAAAATATTCTAGTTGATTCATGGGACTTTTTATATAAAATTGGTAAGAGTATTTACACAGATGATATAACATTTATTACAATTGATGTAAGGGATTTGTTTTCAGTGATTCCTCAGAGTGAAGGTATGGAATGGTTTGAAGAAATGTTGATTGAAATGAATTTTCTAATAGGGGATGAATTTAAAGTTGTTTTAGAGTGTATTGAATTAGTTTTAAAATATAGCTATGTTTACTTTCAGGGTGATTATTACCACCAAAAAGAGGGAATTGCCATGGGATCATCATGTGCTCCCATATACGCACATATTATTATGTTATTTTGGGAACGTAAATATGTTCTTAGGTCAGAATACAGTCAGTATATAGCAAAATATTTTCGTTTTTTGGACGATATATTTGTTTTATGGACAGGGCCTTTTGATTCTATAAAGGAATTTATTCATTATATTAATCAAACAACCACATTTCTACAATTCACATATCAAGTGAGAAGGGATGAAATTCACTTCCTAGATGTGAAATTAAATAAAGACTATCAAAAGAAATGTTATAGGTCAAATATCTACAGGAAGGAACATTTTTCTAATGCTTATTTACATTTTGATAGTCACCACCCCTATCAATTAAAGAAAAATATTGTGAAAGGACAAATGATTAGGATGGCTAGAATGATCTCTGATGAGAGTGACTTTGTGAATGAGGTTAACAATGTAGAGAGAATGTTCCTTGAGAGAGGATATCCAATGGAACTTATTAACTCTATAAAAGAATATGTTGTTATAGGTAGGGGCAATAAATATACCCCCCTTTTAACTAGTGAGGGCATTACAGATTCCAGGCCTGTAGTAAATTTTCCAATGAACACCCATAAGGAACAGGAGGGTGGTAATACTGACAATTCAAGTACAATACCATACCTGACCTTAACATATTATGGGGGTATGAGATGGTTAAAAAAATGCATTAATGAGACCTGGGATTTGTTCAGAAATATATCTACCAGAACTAATGTGTTCCAAGGCAATATAAAATATAGTTTTAGGAGAAACAAGAATATTAAAAATTTGATTGAAAGAGAAAAGACCAACATAGAAGGGACTAATAAGAAATGTGGTACATTTAGATGTGGTAGATGTGCGCAGTGTTCTTATATTGCTGGATTAAAGGAAGTGAGAATACCTAGCCTAGATTTGACACTTAGGGCTAGAAGGTATAACAGTTGCTACTCAAAAGGGGTAGTTTACCTAATATTTTGTCAAGCATGTTGGAGCTACTGTATAGGGAAAACTGAGCGCCATCTCAGATCTAGAATTTATGAACATATTAGGGGCATAAACAAGCACAACGAGAACAATGCTCTATATAGACATGCTTTGACTTGTAATATGGCTGATTACAAATTCTGGATAATAGAGGAGGTCGCTTACCCAGATAGGGGTGGTGACTGTGAGACCCTTTTAGAGTATAGGTAAATGATTTGGCAGTTAAGGCTCGATGCATGTTGTGGTAAGGGCCTTAATGACCACATTTCTATTACTCCAGCATTAAAATTGTTAGCTGCAGATCCAAAGATTAAAAACAAAGTGAAAACAAGATGACAGTACTACAAAGTACTTCCTTCTTTAAATTAAGAATTCTTAGATTTTTAGTACTTTATATTTTATATTTTTTATATTTTAATTTCAGTATTTTATATTTTATATTTTTAGCTTTACATTGTATACATTTTTAAATATATTATATATAAATTCTATATATTATATTTATTATATATATATTTATTATATTATATTTTATATACAAATATTTATGCATTTATTCAATTTACTATACACAATTTATTATACATAATTTATATATTTATGCATTTCTATTTATTTATTTATTTAATTCTCCAACCATTCTGAATTGCACTGGTTTTTGTATAATATGATAGCTTTTATATATATATATATATATATATATATATTATATATTCTTATATATATATTTATATATATATATATATATATATATATATTTATATATTTTTTACACATATTTATAGTATATGCTATATATCTTGAGTATGTTTGGGTTTGTTTCTATTTTATTCCACTTTATTTCACTTCAATGTACTGCTATATGGTAAAGTGTCCCTTGATGCTGTATACGCTAGCCCTTTTCATATGCCAGCCCTTTAATGTTTAATTTGTTTGTTAAATAAAGATGATACTGCTAGCCAATGATTTTTGAGCAATATGTATTTAACAAGGACCATCTGGAAATGGTGGTAGATTCTGAAGAAGTCTCCGGAAGGAGACGAAAGCGCTCAATCTATGTTCTATATTCTGTTTTTTACAATATTTTATTTTGTGTACATTCTTCAGTGTAATTAAACTCTTTTTTACTATTCATCGGACTCCTGGGATTAATTTAGGACCATTTCGGTCCTTGAACACTGAGACAGCCTTTATTGTGCCGGAACTGCACATTGTGTGGGTGTTTTGTGGATATTTCACTTAAAATATCCAGTATATTTGTATCTTTAAATGATAATCGTGATTTGAGATGATGCAAGTTTACGCAATACATATTATCCTATGGAATATGGGAATTGTAAGATGACTGGTTGGTTGGAAGCTTGGATCTTGAATTTGATAGGCAAAAATTTTGTAAATTGAAGTTGTATTTGGTCTTGTAATAAAAGATTTTTTGGACTCAGATGTGTATCGGAACACCTTATTTTATTATTTTATTATTTTTTTGCTTGGCTGCTGACTGTTGGTAAAGGTATTGCAGTCATCCTTGGCTGAACCATTTTGTTGGATTAATACTAGGAAATTAATTTCAAGGGTTTTGCTGTAATTTACTAAAAGGGACACTGTGGTTAGAAGATGAAAAGATACCTGGATGTTATAGGCAGCAGTAACAGCCCTACAGCATTGTGTGTCCACTATTATTCAAAGATACCTGGATGTTATAGACAGTAGTAACAGCCCTACAGCATTGTGTGTCCACTATTATTCAAAGATACCTGGATGTTATAGACAGAAGTAACAGCCCTACAGCATTGTGTGTCCACTATTATTCAAAGATACCTGGATGTTATCGACAGCAGTAACAGCCCTACAGCATTGCGTGTCCACTATTATTCAAAGATACCTGGATGTTATCGACAGCAGTAACAGCCCTACAGCATTGAGTGTCCACTATTATTCAAAGATACCTGGATGTTACAGACAGCAGTAACAGCCCTACAGCATTGTGTGTCCACTATTATTCAAAGATACCTGGATGTTACAGACAGCAGTAACAGCCCTACAGCATTGTGTGTCCACTATTATTCAAAGATACCTGGATGTTATCGACAGCAGTAACAGCCCTACAGCATTGTGTGTCCACTATTATTCAAAGATACCTGGATGTTACAGACAGCAGTAACAGCCCTACAGCATTGTGTGTCCACTATTATTCAAAGATACCTGGATGTTATCGACAGCAGTAACAGCCCTACAGCATTGCGTGTCCACTATTATTCAAAGATACCTGGATGTTATCGACAGCAGTAACAGCCCTACAGCATTGTGTGTCCACTATTATTCAAAGATACCTGGATGTTATCGACAGCAGTAACAGCCCTACAGCATTGTGTGTCCACTATTATTCAAAGATACCTGGATGTTATCGACAGCAGTAACAGCCCTACAGCATTGTGTGTCCACTATTATTCAAAGATACCTGGATGTTATCGACAGCAGTAACAGCCCTACAGCATTGTGTGTCCACTATTATTCAAAGATACCTGGATGTTATCGACAGCAGTAACAGTCCTACAGCATTGTGTGTCCACTATTATTCAATGATACCTGGATGTTATCGACAGCAGTAACAGCCCTACAGCATTGCATGTCCACTATTATTCAAAGATACCTGGATGTTATCGACAGCAGTAACAGCCCTACAGCATTGCATGTCCACTATTATTCAAAGATACCTGGATGTTATCGACAGCAGTAACAGCCCTACAGCATTGTGTGTCCACTATTATTCAAAGATACCTGGATGTGATCGACAGCAGTAACAGCCCTACAGCATTGCGTGTCCACTATTATTCAAAGATACCTGGATGTTATCGACAGCAGTAACAGCCCTACAGCATTGCGTGTCCACTATTATTCAAAGATACCTGGATGTTATCGACAGCAGTAACAGCCCTACAGCATTGTGTGTCCACTATTATTCAAAGATACCTGGATGTTATCGACAGCAGTAACAGCCCTACAGCATTGTGTGTCCACTATTATTCAAAGATACCTGGATGTTATCGACAGCAGTAACAGCCCTACAGCATTGTGTGTCCACTATTATTCAAAGATACCTGGATGTTATCGACAGCAGTAACAGCCCTACAGCATTGTGTGTCCACTATTATTCAAAGATACCTGGATGTTATCGACAGCAGTAACAGCCCTACAGCATTGTGTGTCCACTATTATTCAAAGATACCTGGATATTATCGACAGCAGTAACAGCCCTTCAGCATTGCGTGTCCACTATTATTCAAAGATACCTGGATGTTATCGACAGCAGTAACAGCCCTACAGCATTGCGTGTCCACTATTATTCTTTACTTCATTCTTTAGCAACATGGCGTGGAGGGTTGGCCACACCGATGTGGTTTTGTTTTACAGGTAGGCTTTCTCCCTCCCACAATGCACATTGTCCACAAAGGATTATGTTCTACTTTACAACCCTCTCCTTCAAAGTTTTCTGTCTATTCGTTTGGAGTAGGAGTACTCAGAATTATTGCCTATTTTCTTAATTTCTAGGGAGAATATCAGTGACTTATTTTCCTGAGACACTCACTGATTTGTTTCCTTTGACATTTTTCAAACACATACTGTAATAATTTCTTGAGCTTCAATATTTTGCTTAACTTAACTTTGTTAATAAAGCTAGGAAGTTATCAGCAGACACATTTGTTGATTCACTCATCACACTGACAGTAGTGTTCAGATATCTTGGCATTCCAGTCTTAGCAGCTCTATATAGTGAGACCAAGGAATCCCAAAACACTTGATGGCTTTATAGTCCCAGAGAGATGGAATGAAGGTATCTGTGAATTATATTACACAATAAATTAACTGTGAATCCACAAAGATTTAATAGTACTATGACCCAATGGGAGAAAAAGATGGAAGAGCTACAAATGCCATTCTATGTCACCTTTTACTGGGCCATAATCTTAAAATGCGTTGGTAAATATGAAGTAAGAGCCAGGAAGACAAATTCATAAAGAACGTATTGTGAGATGTCATCCAGACACAACATTTTACACATTATCATGGTTAACTAGCATAGAAATGTTGCAGAAAAGTACAAAGATAGTTTTGTAGGAAAGAAAATACTTTTTAAGAAGGGGGATGCTGTGTTTAGAATGCAGTTGTCCTAAAAAATAATAGGTTCATAGGTTCATAAGGATAGGTTCATATGTAGGTACTAGGCTATTGGGCCGAGGTCCTATGTAAGCCTAGCCAACAAGGTTCCCTGGCTTATGCCACCCAAGAAAGTTATTTTCCTGTGCCCCTGTCAAGCAGAGACACAGTAGTGATTCCCGGGGTGTATTTCCTATTTCCCATCCACTCATCAAGATTTTTCTTGAAGAGTGCTAATGAAGAACTTTGCTTGATATAGATGGGTAGCCTGTTCCAGAGTATGGGAAGTCTCTGGGACAGGAATCTATCCCTCCAGCATGTCCTGTTTATTGTGGTGACAAGGTTTAGGTCCCAATGACATGTATTTTATGTTTTATTTGTTTAGTATGTTACTATATTTTATGGTGTTTTCTTTTGAGAATAGTTTGTATATGTGCGTGTTTTATGCTAATAATACCTGCACTTGGTTTAATGTTTAGCCTTGAACAGACTCGATTAATTTGGGTCCAGTATTTACATGTCACTACAGACTCCAGCACTGACTGCAGCATTAAAGATGGAGTGAAAATCATACATGTGAACAAGTATTAAAGATGGTGCAGAAAACATAGATGTGAATATTAATACCAAAAAGAAAATATCCTGGTTATTTTATTATATTTCTACATTAGCAGCAATAATGGATGGCATTTTATTTTTGACATAATGTACACCATATTGTAATACATAATTCAACATACACAGTAACATATTTGAATGTCTACGCACACACACACACACACACACACACACACACACACACACACACACACACACACACACACAGAAAAAACATATGCAATCACCCTGCTACATTAATATAACGTTTGTTTATATGTCATATCTGATATATATGATCACAGGAAGGATGCACAGATAATTCCAGCCATGTTTGCCATTTATGCACCACCACACTTTCAGTCATTTTAATGGATGTATCAGATACCTAATTGCTAACACATTTTATTTTATTTATTCACTTAGTTTTTTAGACATGCTTTATTTTTTCAGAGTCATGGGTGGCACAGCTTATCCTGTCAGTCGACTGGTTTTAAGGCATGCAACTAGGGGTCTCTATTACAAGCACAAAAATGCTTCTGAGCAAATACAGAAATGGCGACACATATTCATCGAATCACATTTAAGTGATTCGAAGAATATGTCATAGGGCAAGGAGACAGTTGGCCAACTTCATGGAATTGCCCTTTCCTTCCCTATAGTGTGATCTCAGAGTTGTATATTTAGTTAGGGGGCGTGGGGGGGCAAAGCCCCCCACCTGTTTATGGTGTTAAATTATTTATTTTTTAGCGAACGGCTGCATAAGTTGTTTCCCTAGGGAAAAATTCGCTTAAGTGGCCGTTCTCTATTTTTAGGTTTCGTGCATTATGTGTCAAATTTTATGTAGTCGCACATATGCACTTTCGTCTTATAATAGAGACCCTGCAACTAGTTCTGGAGAGACTTACAGTCCATCAAAAGGTAAACAGATTTCTTCCTGAATTTTATGTAAACAATGCATGCAGTGTATTTTCAGTGTCTCCAGTTAGTGCCTTAAAGTGCCATTTCTTCTACCAGGTAATGTTTATGGCAAACAGCTCCAGGTTCTTGTTATTTAAACTAATTACAGCTGAAGCCTACTGATCTTTGTGCATTTTTTTAAACTGATAATGCACTCCTAATGTAAAGGATGGGACTGACAGACAATGATTAACACACAGTTATGTCATGGCTTTGACTTAATGCAATTTGGCAGTACTTGCACTGTTCTATGGGTTCAATTTTAGAAGATTGCTGTGTTCCTCTGGCTATAATTTATGACGTGTTATCCTTCTCCTTATCAGTCCTGTGTTATCTTTAACCACCACATGAGCCATAGCCAAAATAGGCAAGTGTGATTTTTAGTTTGATTTTTCATCAGAAGAATAATGCCTTGTGAAAACCATCATGATTTTCTTCACTGACAGTATTATTATATTAATCTAGATGCCTAGTCTAGGATATAACTCATATGCTTCTGATGTTCCAGCATCAAGGACAAGCATGCATCCTGCTGAGTGACTGACGGCTTATTTTTAATTTGGAAAATGTCTATGGAAAGCTGCTCCAGCAGCAACCTATGACGCAAGCCTTTATGACTGCATAAAGGGTTCCAAAAGGACTCAGAGTAATTAGGCTTCCAACATGTGGCCAGGAGAGAGAGAGAGAGAGAGAGAGAGACAGAGGGAGGGAGAGGGAGAGAGAGAGAGTCAGAGGGAATGAGAAAATGGGAGAGAGCAAGGGGGAGATAGACAGGGAGAGAGAGATAGAGGGACTGAGAGAGAGAGAGAGAGAGGGAATGACAGAGAGAGAGAGAGTCAGAGGGAATGAGAAAACAGGAGAGAGCAAGGGGGAGATAGACAGGGAGAGAGAGACAGAGGGACTGAGAGAGAGAGAGAGAGGGAGAGTGAATGACACAGAGAGAGAGAGTCAGAGGGAATGAGAGAGGGAGAGAGTCAGAGGGAATGAGAAAGTGAGAGAGCAGTAGAGAGAGAGAGAGAGAGAGAGAGAGAGAGAGAGAGGAAATGAGAAAGAGGGAGAGGGGGCGAGGGGGAGAGAGGGAGAGAGCACTTAAAAGAATGGTATGACTACAGGCTACTCCACTTACTGAGCCGTGGTGAATTTATTGTGAACAATGAGAACAAGAAGCAGAGATGAAAAATTAGTCAGTGAAGTAGAACTAAAGTGTGAACATTTCAAATCATCAGATTCATTTTTTAAATAGAAAAAAAAAAAAATATATATATATATATATATATATATATATATATATATATATACAGTATATATATCGGGACTACAAATACTAAAGGAAGACAAATTAAATGAAATCCAAGAGACAAAGTGGACCGGCTTACTTTGATAGAAATAAATCCAGTCATACAAAATCAGCTCCCTGTGATATATTACACATTCAGTCTCACTTTAAAGGCAGGGTTACTGCTCTAATAAAATCTGCAATACTGGATGAGTGTCCTTTGAAGACAGTTGACAAGGAGACAAAATCAAGAATTTTAGATCCCCATTTATAACTGTGAACATTAAGGATTCAAGAAGCAGCATCTGATACCACAGTACAAACCTGATGGGGGAAATTATGGAAAAGTGAAATCAGAGGAGAAGCCAAGTCCACCACTGTAGCACCTATAGCTACAAGAGAGTTAACAAAGTTATTGTGCAGGAACATGCATTAATGATCACTCCTTATTAAATTAAGGCTTCACATTTCTTCCTGTACACTGCATCATTCTGTTTGCCAATATTATTAACATTTACACATTTGTTTGCAAACTGTCATTTGTATACAATAAATGCTATAATGCACTAAACTGTTAGTACACTTCAGTCTTTAAGGGGGAAAAAGCACATTTGTAGCCCAAATGGTATGAGGTGATGTCAGTTTTTCAGAAAATGCATAAGATGTTTTAATAGGCTGTGCAATGATGCAGGTAATGTGTACAGCAATTTAACAACAGAGGAAATGTGTAAATTTAAGTAGTTAATGCTCTAAGAGTAGATCTGCAGTAGGAAAGCAGCCGAATGAAAAGTAACAGTTATCTTGGATACTTCTAAGTACTGGGGTCTCATGACAAAAAAAAAAAAAAAAAAAAAAAAAAACAAGGGTAAAATAAAGACCAATCAACCATTCAAAAGGGGCCCTACTCCTAACTATTAAAATATTATTGCATATTCAATTTCTGCCATCTAAACACTGTGATAAGGGTAATAAGGATATAAAGTCTGAATATTTTGTTACCGAGTATCTTAAAAGAATCTGTATTTACTGACATCCAAAAACTGCAAATATCCTAAAAAGGGTTTGTCTTGTGATATGACTTCCAGACAGCCTGCTAGAATCTCATGGCACATATGTAACTGGGAAGGAGAATACTTTAATCCCCTAAGTGAGACGTTATGTTAAATACTTAATATATTTTATATGCGTTAAATTGCGTTTGTTCAGTCCATCCGCAAGACTTGTTTTGTGTTGTTTTCTATATTATATATAGATACCTTAAAATTAGGTTTTGTACAGTAGAATAAGGCAATCTTTTGGTCAGAATAAAGGGTTACCATCTGGACTCTAAAAATGAGGAAAATATGTCCTTTTTGTCAGTTTTCCTAGCATATGTTTATTTGCTGTACACATGAGATAACTAAACTGAAGATAGTTAGAATGGCTAAAATAGAATGTAAAAGTTGTTATCTAGATGAGACAAGTCTAAACTAAAGTATATACCACTGAAATGAAGATTTTGGCTGACGTAAGAGCAAACGGTGAATCATCTGTTTGATAAAAGCAATAGTATGAAGCCTATGTCTGAGGGGCACCGTTTTACCTAGTTTTCTACTCATCTATGTAGAGGAAAAAGCTGTTGAAGACAACATCATACTATCAGAAAAAGCAGCAGCAAAAAAAGGTTTAAAAGGGATGGAGGATACTGCCATTTGTCCAGAACTAAACTCCTGTGCACCTACTAACTTCCTTCTGACTGCTATATTTGGTGTTTTCAAAATAAATGAAAATACACTAGTACTGCTGAATGAAAGACACATAAAAAGTTTGGTAGTAAAACAGAATAGTGGAATTTATTATTACTTATGCAGCTGGACATGAATTGCAAATGATAACCTGAGTAACAATTAATATATAGACATGATAAGCAACGACCAAACTAATAAACAAATATAGACGAAAAGCCACCAGCTAGATGATAAATATTGTTTAATAACAAACAAAACTTGTACAGCTAAAACGTACTTCGAACAAACTTGCGACAAACTTAAAACGCCAAATAGAAACACTTAAAAAACAAGAATAGAATTCAATGTGAGCGCTTTCGTTTAAATATTTTAAACTTCCTCAGACAAAAAACATCTATTACATCACTTCCTTTTATAACCTTCACAGAAAATTGCGCCAAAATCAAATTCAAATTGGAGCATGCTCAGTAGCTAAAAAATGGGAAATAGAATTTCTAAATACAATTCAAGGAATGCTTAAACAACAGCAATTGAATACTAAAAAGGCAATAATAATACATTATATTATATAAAAATTTAAAAACTAATAATTTAGATAATTCTTTTTATATAAATCATGAAATCACAACTTCTCCAACCCTTAATATTTATAAATTATTAAATATTAAATATTAAATAATAAAATGTCACAACTAATATATTCCATATAGTAAATTATCATATAACATATATTATTATTACATAGCTTCCTCCATATACACTCAAAATTATTAAAATACTTAAAATCAAATATTAAATTAATCTTGAATTTTATTACGAGTCAATGCTTTTAATTTTAAAATTGGCCCTATAGAACTTCTTTCATTTAAGCCTGGCATACAATCAGCTTGTAATTTAATTTGCCAGGTAAGTTCTCTTTCTTCTAAAATTAAGTTCCACAGGGTTCTTTCTTCTATTTCCACTTGATCTATTACCATATAATTAAAATTATGATTATTACATTCATTTATATGTTTTGCTAGCGCGTTGTTTAATTTTTTATTTTTTATGGCATATTCATGCTCATAAATTCATTAATGATATGTTTTTAGATAAACTAATAGATATTAATTTATTTAATTATCTTAATATTCTAACACTCAGGATTCTGGTGTTTTTTGGTAATCCGAAAATGCATAAAAATATAGAAGATCCCCCCATGCGACCTCTGGTGGATGGGAGAGATTCCATCACGTCAGCATGTGCTAAGTATGTTGATTATGAATTTAAAAAAGTTATGATGAAAGAAGAATATATCTGTAAGGATTCTTGGACATTCTTAGAGCACATGAATGATATATCGTTTGATGCCAAAGATGTTTTGGTAACAATAGACGTATGCGATCTATATACAGTTATTCCCCATGATATTGGGCTTCAATGGATTAGTGAAGTTTTGTTTAAGTCTTCTGTTCAACAGGACTTAAATAATCTTATAATTGAATTAATTGAATTAGTATTATATAATAATTATTTAAAATTTAATAATCAATATTATATCCAAAAGAAAGGGGTCGCTATGGGATCATCATGTGAGGGAACTTATGCAAATTTAGTTATGATGTCCTGGGAACAGACATTTATTTTTAATAGTAAATATAATAATTATATTAAATCATATCATCGGTTTCAGGATGATATATGTTTAGTCTGGAGAGAGAATATAGATATTTTAAATTAATTTTTAAGTTATATCAATGAAACCACAAACTTTTTCAAATTTACGTGGAATATTAATTTGGATAAAATTAATTATTTAGACATTAATTTGATGAAAGATTATAAGGCAAAAGTGTATATTTCCTTGATTTATAGGAAAAAAACATATTCTAATGGCTTCCTTCATTATACTAGTGCACACCCTGAGCACCAAAAAAGATCTGTAATTAAAGGTCAATTGGTGAGAGCTGCACGAATTATTACAAGATATTCAGATTTCTTAAATGAATGTGAATATTTAAGGAGAATGTTTATTAATAAGGAATATCCAATGTGGTTAATAAACAAATTAATTTTAGAAGTTATTGAAAAAAGAGAAAATGGTCATTTTAAACCAATTTTGCAAGGTAAAAGTGAAGTTGTCACTGATGCTGCAAGTAATGGAGATTTAAGTAGGTTTGACAATAGAGGGACTACCATAAGTTTAGATACATCTAGTAAAAATAAGAATACTAGAGTAGAAGAATTTTCAAAAGCCTTAGTTATCACTTTTTCACAAGATTATCAAATATTAAAAGAAGTCTTTCATAATAACTGGGAGACCGTATTTGGAGATGCCCAATATAAAAAACATATAGGTCAATCTCCAAAAATAGTTTATAGGAAAGGGAAATGTTTTAAAGATTTATTAAAATCTAATAATAATATAGGAATGTGTAAAAAAGTGAAGAGTGGAAACTATAGATGTGGAGCATGTAAATGGTGCTTTAAAATTCAAGAAGGAGATAGTTTCACTATACGTGATAAGAAGTATTATATTAAAAAGAAGTTTAACTGTAAATCTAAAGCAGTTGTTTACCTTGCAAGTTGTAATTCTTGTTTCTCATTTTACGTAGGAAAAACTGAGAGAACACTCACTCAGAGAATTTATGAGCATGAATATGCCATAAAAAATAAAAAATTAAACAACGCGCTAGCAAAACATATAAATGAATGTAATAATCATAATTTTAATTATATGGTAATAGATCAAGTGGAAATAGAAGAAAGAATCCCGTGGAACTTAATTTTAGAAGAAAGAGAACTTACCTGGCAAATTAAATTACAAGCTGATTGTATGCCAGGCTTAAATGAAAGAAGTTCTATAGGGCCAATTTTAAAATTAAAAGCATTGACTCGTAATAAAATTCAAGATTAATTTAATATTTGATTTTAAGTATTTTAATAATTTTGAGTGTATATGGAGGAAGCTATGTAATAATAATATATGTTATATGATAATTTACTATATGGAATATATTAGTTGTGACATTTTATTATTTAATATTTAATATTTAATAATTTATAAATGTTAAGGGTTGGAGAAGTTGTGATTTCATGATTTATATAAAAAGAATGATCTAAATTATTAGTTTTTAAATTTTTATATAATATAATGTATTATTATTGCCTTTTTAGTATTCAATTGCTGTTGTTTAAGCATTCCTTGAATTGTATTTAGAAATTCTATTTCCCATTTTTTAGCTACTGAGTATGCTTCAATTTGAATTTGATTTTGGTGCAATTTTCTGTGAAGGTTATAAAAGGAAGTGATGTAATAGATGTCTTTTGTCTGAGGAAGTTTAAAATATTTAAACGAAAGCGCTCACATTGAATTCTATTCTTGTTTTCTAAGTGTTTCTATTTGGCGTTTTAAGTTTGTCGCAAGTTTGTTTGAAGTACGTTTTAGCTGTACAAGTTTTGTTTGTTATTAAACAATATTTATCGTCTAGCTGGTGGCTTTTCATCTATATTTGTTTAACAATTAATATATATTATAGCGTAAATGTACATTAAACTGGTCAGTCAGGATTTTCCACAGTGTGGATTTAATTGCACTAAGACCCCAAGTGAGTATCATATAAGCAATAGAAAGAAGGAACCAAAGAGAACAGGCAGTTAAAAGTAGTGGAATCAAGGGGGAGATCTTATCTGATGAAGAATATTATAAATACCAATAACGATAAACCACAATCATGACCTTATCATGGTGGAGAGGTTTATATGTTTTGCAATTCTCAGCATTATGTTTTATGAAGTTATATGCTTTCTACTCATGGTAGGACTACCCCTGGCATTCTGGTCAGAGAGTAGAAGGCAGAGCAACAATGATTTAGAATGTTCTAGACAATAGTTCATCTAAAGATTCTACAGAACTTCACCTAAGACAGGGATCCCAAGACCCACTCCTACAACCAAGCCAGTGTGTGGTACTTACCCATGAATGCTTGATGACTGTGTGACCTAAGTCACCCACCCAGACTTACCCCAGCTGAGTGGAACCACTATGTAAGCTCATTACCCATAATGCATTGGAGTCAGGTGTGATGTCAGTTATGTCAATCCAGTGGCAGGCAGGAGTGAAATGGATTAAGATGGACTAGACCCTGGCAGTGAGAACTTTTTGTTTTTAGATAAGCTGCCACCCCTCTGCTTTGTAGGAGGTTGAAAAGTACCAGCTAGATTTAGTTGTGCTTCACCCTGCACATAATACTGGTTCTGGAACCAGTTGTACCAGATGTCTTGACCAGGGGTTTTCTGTTTTCTACTCTGAAGATGACTGTTAGGAGAGACCCTAGGTGGGCATGTGGATACTTATAAGCTCCTGGTTAGGTGCCATTCCATTGGAGTCTGTGTCATAAATAATAATAGAATCATCACAATATGAGTGCAAATTGCAGAATGGAAAGCACTATCTGTTGTTTTTTTATACATGCCTCACAGCTATTCAGAGTATTTGGTCATTTTAGAGGCTATGAGTGTGGTTCTAACAGGGAATAGTGTACCACCTAAGAAGTCTGTAGTTCTACTGCAAGATTTTAACACTTAAGTGGGGAATTATTGTGCTACCAAATATGAAGTGATTGAGTAAAAATAATGTCTGATCTAAAGATGAGTAGGGGATAGAAATTCTGAGTTAGTTATGAATAGTCTGTAACAAATACAATTTATGACCACAAGGGTGTTCACAAGAATACTGGGTACGAGAGTGCCTTGAGAGAAAGTCAGTGACTGGCTTTGCAGTTGTGTCATCAGACTTGAGGGCTTACATTTTAGACTGGTTGGAGGAGAGACATGCTGAACTACCAAGCTGACTGTGGATGTGTAATGTGAATGGATCCTGTCCATAACATCAATAGTTAAGGCAGCAGCAAGGAACTGAGACCAAAGGTTGGTTACCACTTGCCATGATGATAACCCTAGGATGTGCAACTGGACTCCAGTGATGAGGAAAGCCTCCCATTTAAAGAAAAAGGCTTTACATGCAGTTTTACAATGGGGGTTCATGGATTTTTCTGATTGGTACCAGGAAGGTAGCAGCTGCTATAATCACACATGTACAGGTCCTGGTGTGGGAAGATCATGGATCATGACGTTTGGATGGCCACAAAGAAGTTTTATAACTCAAAAAGGAAGGAAGGATATTGCCTAGGCTGTTCTTAGCAAGAGTCAATGAAAGGTGACCTTACCTGCAGAGATTGTTAAGAGATGGAAGGGTCAATCTGAGTAGCTCCTGAATACAAAGGTCATGCCACCCACCTCCCCCCCATCAGAGCAGGCAGTGTCAGAACCATATCATGGAAATAGATTTATTTCAGTAGATGACATTATGTGCATTAAACAGTTTCAGTGTGATAAAGATGTGGGAGTAGATGAGATATTGCCAGGAATGCTGAAGGGATATTTCTTTAATTTAGTATTTGCTAACTGGGGTGGAACACTGATAATTAATTAATTAATTAATTAATTAATTAATTAATTAATTAATTATGTTTGTGTTTATATTTGCTAACCAGCTTCGACCATGGATCCCTGTGGACCTTTTCCTGGGAGCACTGCATGGTTCACTGGCTTGCTCAGAGTTGCACAGTTAGTCAAATAGAGGCTGAGGGAATTAAACCTTGCACCACAGGAAGTAGCTCCTAAACACCTCATAGCATTAACCTCAGCACCAACTGCCAGACCTTAGCACTATGCTTTCTGGAGTTTCGGAGCTGGAAATTCTTGGGTTGTCATGATTAACACATCTTTTCAGTCTTTGCAGGGAAGGCTAGGACAATATCTCTGGACTAGCAAACTAGGGCAGTGGTCCCTACTTTCAAAAAAAAAGGGAGGGGCGGGGTAAAAGGAAGTGTTCGGGTTACAGAAGGATCACACTCAGCCTCCATGGAAAGGCATATGCCAGGGCACTGGAAAAGATAATTTGTCCAAAGATCAAGCCTCTGATTTAGGAGAAGCAATACAGGCTTTATCCTGATCATGGAACACTGAATCAAATTCTTGTCCTTGCACAGATATTAGAAGGCTGTGGGAGTTTGTTAGTGCTGTCTAGATGTGTTTTATTGCCTTAGAGAAAGAATATAACAATGTATCTCAGAATGACTTGTTTAAAGAGCCACAGCAGTACAGGGTCCCAAGACTCCAGCTGTATGCCGCTCGATCACTGTCTTTGAGACGTCGGACTTGTGCCCATAGTCCTGGCATTAAGCTAAATATGTTCAAGAGCTGTATAGGATTCTCCAAAGGATGTGTCTTTTCCCCCTTCTGTTTGTGATTGGCATAGACAAGATATCAAAACATACTTAAGGACTGGAGAATTTCCAGTTTGGGGGATGCAGGGAATCTAATTTTGTTGTTTGTAGATAATGTCCTCAAAGCTCAGGTGACTGATCTCCAGTGTACACTGGAGCAATTCACTCTTGAGTGTGAAACCTATGGCAAGAAAATTAGCACCTAGAAATCACAAATTAAAGTTCCGCTCTAGAAAACAGTCAACTGCTCTCTCCAAGTGAGGGAGAAGCAGCTACTTCAGGTGAATGAGTTTAAGTATCTTGGGGTTTTGTTCATGAGTGTGAAAGAGGAGGTCAGGAGTGTGACCAGTGGACAGGTGTAACAGCAGTACTGCTGCAGTTGCTGTACTGAATTGTGGTGGAGAAGTAAGAACTGAGTCTTAGAAAGTTCTCAGTTACCAAGTTGCCTGTTCATGAGCTTTCAGTAGTGGTCAATAAGATGAGATCATGCATATAGGCAACAGAAGTGAGGTTCCTTTGCAGGGCAGCTGGGCTCATTGACAGTAACAGAGTGAGGGACTTGTTATTCTAGAAGGATCTCAGAGTACAGCCACTCCTCCTCCATATTGAGAGGAGTCAGTTAATGTAATCTGGGTATGTCATGATGATGCTCCCTTAGTACCTCCCATGGGATATGGCCTGACAAACCCCACTGCAAGCAGGTTCTGAGGTAGACCCCCAGGACAAGTTCAAGGGATAAAATTTCTCCACTTGCGAGGCCCAGGAATGCCTGAGGATCCCTCAGGATGATCTAGTGAGACTGTTGCTAGAGACTGAGAGGTTCCTACAAACACAACCCTCACAAAAAACATGGTTTATAAAAAGAAAATGATGAATGACCACAAAGGTATGAAGCAGCAGCATATGAGACATGAGTTATCTCATTTATAAAGTTAATTTTATCTGCGGAATTCAGTATGAAGGAAAAGGTGACAGATATTTTAGAAGAAATTATGAGAACACACATTAAGCAGATAAGTAAAATGGGACTATCTCAAGAATTTTCTTCATTGTTGCTAAACTTATAGTAGAAAATTAAGTGAAGGGAATGAAAAATAAATTGATGGGTAAAGAATTTTATTACCACTGTGCAGTAAGCATTTAAGTGTGTTACATACTTGGTATCAATGATTTGTTTCTATTTAACACCACATTAAAAACAGCATTAAAGGTGAAAAGGGTAGCAGGGAGACTGGAAGGGGACAAAGGTGGAGGGGAATAAGCAAGCAATAATATCCAACAATGTAATCATTATAGGGAAATAATGGTCCACTGTGGGATGTTTTGATGATGTGATAAACATGAAGGATCTCCTATTCCCGAAAGGACTATTATTTTCCTAGAAAACAAACACTACAAGGATTTACAAAATATTTAAAATCTGATGAAAAAGTAGTCTATAATGAAGATGTTAATTAGAAAATAAACAGGATGCACAGAACAATGATATCAGTTTCCTGTTGTCAGTGCTTCTGTCTATATAGTTTAACATTCCACTGGTGGTATATACCACATCAGACCACACCTACAGAACTGTAAATATACCCACCAATTGCTGCACATACAGATTAATTAAGATTAATAATTAACAGAAGTCACCTTTTTGGCAAATAAAGCAGTCCTGTAGGTATATTTAAATATTTGCAATTTTCAAAGGGTGGTGATGTTGGTTGAACTAGATCATTGTTCCCTTTCAATTTCTGGCAAGTTTCATGAATAACCTAGCAGTCTGAATGGTCCTCACATGGTTATTCATTCACTGCCATTTCTGTGGGTGTTTGACATTAACAAGCATGACATCCTGCTCTTCCAGAAGAAGCAGGCTTTTGCATGGAGGCATGGGCTTAATAAATACCCATTGGCTTTGTTTAGGCAATGTTGCAACATTGTTTGGGGGAGACTGGTGAGGCTTTTGTAAAATGTATGTATATGTGTTCCTTACAGACAGTGATTGTAATGTTTTGTTTGGGAAAATGGTTGCAGCATATGTGACTGTATCACAAAAAACATAAACTATGTATTAGAGTCACAACCTGACTTAATTCACTCAGATGTGTTCTGTCAAGGAGGTCAGAAGTCTCTATTGTCCTCCAAGTATGTCTAGATATATGGGCTTCTTGTCCAATCTCTAATCTATGACCCCTTATCAAAATATTTGAAAAACTGTAATATAAGCAAATTATAAAGCATATTAATAGCTATGGTCCACTTTTAGATCATCAACATGAAATCTGCAATGCCTTTATCACATCTACACCCCTATTAGCCCTGGTGGGGGGAGGAACCACAAGATGGCAGACAGGTCAGGGATAGGTATGGGGACTGTGATGTGTATGTGTATTCATGACTGTGTACGTGTACGTGTGTGTGTGTGTGTGTGTGTGTGTGTGTGTGTCTGAGACTGGTGAAAATGCCACTGCCTACATGGACAGCAGATTACTACACTGACATACAGATCACTGATGATCTGCACTTTGTAGTAGTAAATGTGATTCAGTGACATGCAAATTAGCCAATAACAAGGTCTTACCTCACCACAGCAAACATGTCTCTGAATTACAAATTCACACATCATGAGAGCAAGGCCTTTTTAGCACCAGCTGTATGGCTTGTACTAGGCCCTTTATTGAATTCCCAGGACTGTTGTTTGTGTAGATGCCAGATTTAAATTTGCAGTTGTAAAATGCATACAGTTGATCCATTGTAAAGTAGACACATGACTGGTAGAAATATGTTAATATCCTTGGATGCTTCTTAAATAGCATGAAGCATGATTTAGCCACACCCCTAACAACAATGTTCAGTCTCAGTCTCCATATAGATATTGGGGTCTATATTATATTTTTGAAAGTTTCAAACATCGAACACCATATGGTTAACACCATATGAGTGATGTTTGAAATTTCTAAAATATAATAAAAAAATAAAAATAAAAAACTATACTTACTTAAACTCTGTAGGCAGGGGGGCAAGCCCCCCTGTGCCCCCCACACCCCCGCTACTTAAATATTCCTACTCCGAGATCGCACTGCATTGAAGTAAAGGGAAAATATTCCCTATGGCGATTTCTTTGTTACGCGAGCAATGTTTCGACCAATCGGGTTCGCTCAATACACGTTCGTCATTTACAATTTTCGATCACGCGATAGGAACTCAGATATTGTACCAAGCAAATGGAAAACAGTTACAGTCATTCCCTTGCTTAAGAGAGGACCTTCCACAGACCATTTCACTATTGAAATGTCGGCTGAAATGCTGTGTGCCAACAAGCCAAAAAAATAAAGCTGAAAACCTGGAGAAGGGCAAATCTTGAAAATCGCTCTTCTCCTTAAAACTTCTTTTTGCAGGGGGCAAGCCCCCCCCATGCACACCTCATGTGGGGGGAACCCCCCCCCAAATTATATATACCAACTCCGAGATCTAAATACTTTGGAGAAAAAGGAATATTCTGAGAAATGGCATCTCAGACTTAATATCTGTAAGTCTGATATTTTGGCCATTCAGTTTCCATATTTGAGTATTCACTCTAGCAGGTCCCAAAATTTCAAGTGGTTACTCCACAGACCCAGACAATTTCAGACCCATAAGTTTGACCAGCTTCATATGCAAAGCCATGAAAAGACTTATCAAGGAATTAATTAATGAGGACATAAGGAACCTACAAACACTGGACCTGTCTCAGTTTGGATTCATCAAGTGCAGGTCATGCTTATTCAACTTGGTGGATTTTTTGAAAAGGTCACCAAAGTAATGGATGAGGGCAAAATGGTATTCACTGTATGCCTTGGCCTGGCCAAAGCTTTTGATACAATTCCCCACTAAGGCATAGTGGAAAAGCTAAATAAACTGGGAATAAACCCCTATGTCACCTTCTGAATAGCCAACTGCCTCACATATAGGATGCAGATAATCAAAACAGTGGAAGTTACCTCCACAAAGAGACTGATCAGCAGTGAAGTCCTCCATGGTCCTGTGCTGGCACCTCTCCTGTTTGGTATATACTTTTCTGAAGTAAAAGCCAATACCAAAGAGCTCTGGCTGACGAGGTTTGCAGAAGACTGCAAGCTAGGAGCAGTAACTGAACCCCCAATTAACTTAACCATGCTACAGGAAGGTTTGTCTCAAAGAAATTACTGGTTTCAAAATCATGGTCTGATAACAAATGCCCCCCAAAAAAAGAATTATTGTATGCTTTGAGAAGTCACCTACCCCAGGGAACTACCATATTGACAATATGCTCCTAACAGTTGACCTAGTTGATCAGGATTGGATAGCTTATGTGGACATGACCTACCTTTTTACCAACATGTATTTATTGTTGTAAAAAGATTTTTCTACATTGCACAGCTTATATACAAGGGGATTGTATCTAGATCTAGGGATGTCATTGTCCCCTTTACTCAGCCCTCATTAGGCCAATCATTTAATATAAATGCCCCTTTTGATATTTATCTGTCCAAACACATGCAACAACTGGGACATCCACAGAGATACCTCACTAAAACAATACATGGCGTAAACATGTCCTACACTGACTGATTCAAAGTCCTTTCACAATACTTGGTATTCTACAGACTGCTAAGAGATGACCTGTGTCTGGAATACAAGGCATCCTCTGATCCAATAATGGCATCAGAAATACTCAGTATAGGGATCTAAACCTCTTCTATAACATCAACAGAATGGTTTACAGGGGTAGGTATATTTCAGTGCTGTGGAACAGACTTCCCATCCACATAAAACAAATTTCATCCCAGTCCATTTTCAAGTGCAACTTAGATCTATGGATGGGTAACAGAAAATTAACCCAGGACTGCCCCCTGTACTACTAATGGACAGAGGCAGCTCTTAAATGCTTTATCCCATGCATGGGTCCTTCCCTCAAATTATCTATTGTAGGATCCCATTTATTCTCATTAAGGGTACAATATAGTAATCAACCATGGGATGGATAATGCCAATCTATAACCAAATGGGATAGATTATTTTGAGCAAGGAAAGGGAAATTGGCTAGGCTTAAAAAGGTCCACTAGGGTAGCTAGACTAGTACTTAGCTATGCCTTGAAACTCAGACTAAACACATATCATTTTCAGGGCTGAATGAGATGGAAAAAATTAACATTCACCTAAAAAGAAGAGAGCTATCTCATTGAGATTCATTTGATCATATTACAATGTCTACCATATGAATAGAGTCATATTATATAAGCTACAGAGATCTAATTGTATTTTCAATCTGACGAAGTCCCTTTTACAATGATTGCGATGTTTCTATTTGTGTTTTTTTATGACTAAAAAGCTTTTATGAAAAAGATTGCTTGTGGTTGATATCTATAATGAGATTTATAACCATTCTGTCTGTTGTAATTTATTCAGTGTTCTTTTGGTTCTGTAATATAATTATGTTCCCGTATGAAAATCTAAAAATGTAATATTTTTACCTCCCTTACCCACCCTTACCTCCCCTTAACCCAACTATACTACTGCCACTACTAACCACAGTCAGAATTAGCTAGTTGTCTTTACATACCTTAAAATCTTGTTTGACAACTTTATTACTAATTTTATAAACAAGAAACTATCTTAACTTGCAACATTTACTGTATATACTGTTGATAATTAATATCTTTATTGGATTAAAACCAACAACCTGTAATGTTGTTTACTATTGCTGCAACTTTGTGTCTCTCTATTTATCATATAATATGCCAGATTTTCTCCCTGGGCATCTGCTGAAAAAGGACCTGCATCCAGACAGAATTTCCCGGTAAACAAATGTAAATAAAATACATATTTAACTGCTAAAATGAATATTACTAATTTACCAGCTATTTTAAATGAGTTATTAATTATCTATAGATGTAAGAATCCACTGAAGAACATATTCTTATTATTTTTAGCCAGTAATAATATTTCTCTTTAGTTGGTTCACAAATAATCATTCCTTTCCATACTTAATAATAAGTAGGGCTAAAACATATAGAAAATATGTGTAAAATGAAGAAATGTTACATAACTGAAAACTTCAAAACTGAAAACTATTTTATTTTTATTTTTGAATAAAAATACTGATTTCATTGATTTATAACAATATTTATGAAAGTGAGAGTGGCGAGGAAAGTGTTTAGAGATACAGACAGGATGTTGATTATAGATATATGTTCATTTTGTAAGACCTTTATTTTTCCAGCAGTTGATATAATTTCGATCATATCTTTTATTGCCTTGTTTTTTTTTTCAGTAATTAACTTTCTGATGTTGTTGTTGTTGTTAAAAATCATAGAGAATTAATGTATTTGTCCAAATTCTATGGGAAATGTTATCCCCATTTAGAATTATGTTTACAATTTAGTAAGAACACCTGATATTTATTGATATCTATTTTAAAAATAGACATCATGCCAAAATTAAGCAATAATTCAAATATTTGATGTAGAATTTTAACATTTGGATGTTGCAGAGATATATGTTCATACGAAAATAAAAGAGATTGTTTCCAATTGAAAAGAATCAGTACTACAATAAATCTGAAAAAAAGATAATTTCTAATATGTTAAGCAAATGGTTCCATTGCTAAAGCAAGTAAAATGGGGGCCGGTGGGCATCCTTTCTTTGTCCACATAAAATCCTTTTCCCCTATGGATATTGTATTTCCAGTTTTGGAAGTATCCTAGTAAATTTATTTAAGACATTTAATTTCTATAAAACTGCAAAAAGACAAGCCCTGGGATTCATTAACAATTGTGTAGACTTTGCACTAAACCTATAAGATTATAGTGCATTAGCACAATGAACAACGGTGCTCACTGAATATGCATGCTTCGCATCACTCTTATACAAATCCAAGCACCGTTTCAACAATGGTATTAGCAGCCATAAAATGATGCTGGAAGTATGAGCACAAACTGTAAATAAAAATACTTGCCGATAAGCAAACGTATTATGCAAGCATGTGTGGACAGCTTAAATAAAGTAAAAGCACATGACTGTTAAGCATATAGGTACAGGGGAAGTGCAACTGTGATAATCTACACAGAATACAATGTGAACATTGTATAGGGATAATTACGAGGGGAGAGTAAATGGAAAAGATGTACTCAATTAATGCATTCGAATATGAAAATGCCACAAGGAAACATTTTCAATAGGAAGATGTCCATATTGATGGTAACAATAAATAATTCTGTTTGCAACTATTTCCCCATGTACATAACTTACAAATCGACATGCTAACAATGGATGTGAGAGGGATATGATGCAGCATTGTAAGAGAGGTGTATAAATGTGATATGAATGTTGATAGCATGACAAGCTGAGATAATAGTTAATAAGGACCGTGGATACATTAGGGGCCATTCACATACAGTGTTGTTGTTGAACATATGTATATAAAAGGAATATATGTATGATAACTGACTGTATTACTACATCTTCCACTCCATCGTGTATAAACAAGACATGAGCCATATAGTAGCTGTGCCATGCACAGCGGAAAGAAAATGCTTTAACATTTGTCACTGGACAACCATAAAGTTTTTATATACATGTGCATCATAAACAGTAATATAATAGCAATCAAAATCCACAAGTGACAAATGAGAAACACATGTAAAACAGGATTATTGTGCAAAAACAACGAATCTAAAGCACTAATCCAATCCAGAAGGAAATGGCACACAGTTGAAGCAATAATACAACCTGTTTAATGAAAATAACTGAACACAACGATAAAAAATAAAAGCAGAAATGCATAAACGGATTAATCGCTTTCATCCACCATCATGTGGACTTCTTCAGAATCAATCGATGAATTTAATTAGATCTATTTAAACTCTTTTTGGTGCCATCTCTGCTATTCCATTTAAAGAAACATCTCGCTTATACAATAAAAACTGAAAAAAATATATTGTAAAATCTCCATTCAGTTAAAATATAATTCATACTCATTATTAGTCTATCGCTGACTAAATAATATAAAATCCAATAAAGCCAATAAATGACTAACTTATATAACAAAAACTAAGAACTAAAAATTATATTATAAATTATAAATGCAGTGTGATAAATATTTACAATAGTCGCTGATTCTCGTAGTACTATATATTACATATTATATCTTAAATCAAATAACTTGATAAGCTGTCATGGATTTATCTTACTTACATGATCATATTTCAACACTTTCCATCAACTAAAATACCTAGGGTATACACAACCAAATCAACATGCTTAATCATATGGCAAAATGTTATATAGCATATATACAGGTATAAAAAAAAAATTAAATACTCAATAAAATCCATTTAACAATATATAAAAATATATAATACCCATTATTATCAATAAATTAATACTTATGTGTATACATATTAATAAATAAATGGATATAAAAGTCTGTAGCTGCCATAATGAACTACATTCTACACTTCTACCACACATAATCTATCAATTCATAAATATAATAAATATAATATATAGTTTTTAATAAATAGTAATATAAAACACAATATCTATATCAACTATGTGGACTGCATTTTTATCACATCTAAATGTACATACTTGTACATTTTGAACTTTAAAATCATACTAAAATGCCTATGCATTAAAAAAACTTGGAAAATCAATAATTCATATAAATATTTCATATAAATATTGATACATTCATATCTACTTTATTTGTATGACTTATTATACTGTTTACAAAAAAGGCTTTAAAGTAATATAATCATTTAATCCAGGAATAGAGGAAGCATCTGTTAATATTTGCCATTTAGTATCTTTCTTGGCTATATATGCACTAATATTTCCACCTCTAATATTCTCAGTAACATGTTCTAATATGGCAAATTTGAAGTGGTGGGTACTGTCAGTGTGCAATACATGCCTATAGAGTGCATTAGTACTGTCTTTTTTCTTGATTGCATATAAATGCTCATATATTCGCTTCTTGAACATACGTTCGGTTTTTCCTATATCGTAACAAGTACATTTTGAGCATTTTGCCATATATATAACATTCTTTGTATTGCAATTTCCTCTCCCAAAGGTTATTCTTGCCCTATTAAAATTGTCTAATACCACTCCTTCATCTTCCAATATAGCCTGACAGTATCCACAACTTCCACATTTTCGTGTTCCCCTATTTTGGGTGTGCATATCCTCTACCCTTTTGTTTCTCTCAAATATGTTTTTTAAATTCATACCCATTTTGTAAACAAATACAGGGGCATCTCCCACAATCTTCCTCAATCCACTATCAAAAGTCAAGATATTCCAATATTAATATATACTACTTGCGGTGTATATTCCAGAATACATGCTTGTTTATATTCTATACCTACTTCTTGTATTGTATCCCTATTCTGTAATGGTTTCCCTAAAACTGGGAAATATTTTTCTCCCATTCTCCAATAACATAAGTTTTTATTTTGATAATTAATTGGGATGGATATCCCCTATTAATAAACAACCTACTAATAAAATCAATTTCATCTGTCATTTCATTATAATTGGAAGTCATATGAGCAGCTCTGATACATTGTCCTTTAAAGATGCTCTTTTTTGTCTTATATGGATGATTACTAGTAAATTCCAAGTAGTTATTAGAAAATGTGTTCTTCCTATGTATACGTGAAAAAAAGCCTTCATTATTACTAGATATATATATATGTATCAAGATAGGGTAAACCTTCTTTACTACAATTGTAGGTAAATTTCAAAAATTGGCTGGTACTGTTCAGGTAACTTATAAATTCACCTATATTTTCTTCCTGTCCATCCCATAAAATAAATATATCATCTAGGAATTTTGTATAGTATCTAATATGTTTATAATATTGACTTTTGAATATTTTTTCCTTTTCCCAATCCAGCATGACCAAATTGGAAAATATTGGGGTGCAGGCTGCCCCCCATAGCAACTCCACGGGTCTGCCTGTAAAACTCCCCTTCAAAGTAGATATAATTATAGTCCAAGATAATACTCATTAATTCCATAATAGCTTTTGTGTGTTCCCAGTCAAGGCTGGAATACAGTTTGATACTATTATAAAAACTTCCAGACCCTCTTCCTTAGGGATGCAGGAAAATAATTCTATAACATCTATCGAAATATATATCAATCCTTCCTTCCATACCTCTGGTGTTAGATTCCCTAAGAACATCTACAAATCCTTAATTAAATGTGGAACTTTACTGAAGATGTGCTTCAGCCAAGTATCAATAACTACTCCCGTAGGGAAAGTCTTAGAACGACTACCTGATATGATGGGTCTAAAAGGAGGGTCTACGAGATTCTTATGGACTTTGGGCACTCTCACTATGGTTGCAAGCATGGGATGTTCTACCTTCATAAAATTATATAGATCTAAATCAATCCTCCCATCCAACAACATATCTTCTAAGAACATATTAATACGCCTATATCCTATATTTATTTCATTCAAGGATACGGACATATAATTCCCAGATACTACTAATATGATAAACATTTTATTAATGTATTCATTATAATCATAAATTACTGTCCCACCCCCCCTTATCCAGCTTCATAATTCGAACTGACCGATCTTCAGTTAATCGTTGTAATAAAGCCAATTCTTTCTTATTTTTACTACTGTCTTTATTTACATATGTGAATCATTCTTTAACATATATATATATATATATATATATATATATATATATATATATATATCTGGTAACTAATTTTTCATATAATGCTACATGTGGATGAGAGGGTAGAATAAAAGTACTTTTTTCTTGAGTTTACTATTCTCAGTCTTATATGGCATATTAATATAGTGTACAGCCAAATTTATTTTCCTGAGATTTTTTTTATCTCTGTTATACAATCAACTAACCTGAATTTCTTTCTTAGAACATATTTCATTCCCTTACAAAACAGGGTAAAAAATGCATCCCTTATGTCCATATCCGTATAATTGAATATGTTACATTTATTTTGTTGAAACACTATATTTTTATGTTCATTAGTAAAAGTACTACAGCAAGTATTATTATCTTCACTCAACTCAACATAAGAATTCCAGATACTGTTATTTTCAGGTGTTAATTTTCTTTCCACCCTTGATTGTAGAGGTATCCCTGTCCTACTCATTTCCTGTTTTCCCTCCATTTCCAATTTCTCTGCCAATTTGTCCTTCTACCTTGATTCCTTCCCCCATAAAATTTTTTATTGCCTCTATATTTACGATATACACCATTATAATTCTCCATATTCTTATTTTCATACATATCATGATATTCTCCAGTCTCTCTCTTCCATGGGTATGCCCTCTTATATTTATATTCATTCGTATCCCTCTCCAACTTTTTATGCTTTCTTTGCACAATACTAAAAGCTTTACGATCAGCTTCAATAAACTGTTTATGATACAAATTTTCCCACTGGTCGAACAACAAATCTTCTGATATTAATTTATTTAGTTTTTCCACCTTTTCTATATACTTGCCTAATTTTTCGTCATTTTTCTTGATTAACAGTTTCACAAATTCAAATCCAAATTGGTTAAATAATATTTCAAATTCTACACAATTCTGCTCATCGAAATCTATACCCATCGGTTTCTTAAAAAATCTAAGTCCCTTAAGGACTAGTTTCATAGTCAAACATTTGTTTAAATAGGCATTGTCTATCTTAATGCCCCTTATAATACTTAGATTCTTCCCCAATGCATATATAAGGTCATGTAAAGTACCATGACAGCTATCATTTAATACACTACCAATAGAATCATTGCGACTTACATTATCAAAATATACATCCACTGAAATAAAATTGTCCGGTTTGTCATTCATTCCACCCAATTTCTTATCATGGCCAATATTGTCACTAGAATAAATAATGAAAATATAACTTCATGCAGTGTTTGTTTGTAAAATGTCAGTATATTCACAGAATGTTACCTTTTCTTGGAAAAGAACAGCAAGCTATGTAAGCCCATGACTACAAACATGTATGAATCACATGAGCCTTATTGGAAGTCTTAACAAAGCTGTGAGATTCCACCTATGTGAAGTCATTACCTCATATGATTGTGTTGCGATTTGTATGAGATAAAAGGGTTGAGGGAAGTTTCTCCCACTATAATTGTACACATTATAACACTTGCGGATGTCATTCTTGCATATCAGCATTAGGACAAGCAATGCTTACAGTCAGCCAAAGTGGGATTTGAATACCTGACTATGTGACAACAGAAGCTATATGATTTTGGAAAGAATGAATGTATCACAGTGCCAATGTTGTTACAAGTATGCAATATTTTGGTCTTTGAAGTCATGACATCATTGTATTGCTGTAAGGGAGATGTGTGCATGCCATTTCTTTAAAATAGTGTTGCTGTATGTGTGTTTCCCACACAACATTGCCTGCTGCTAGGTATTCCCAGAACATTGTGATACATAATGCAGTCATCAGTGTGATGGAAAAATCACAATCAGGCAGAATGTGTAGATAATCATGAATTTGAACAGATGCCCTACTAAGGCCCATACAGAACACAGACTTATTTCCTTATGCCACAGGAAAAGCCTTAGAGTTCTCTTGGAAAAGACAAATGTCATCCCACAGTATCATCATTATCAAAAAAAAATATTTCTGTATAAAAAACAGCAGAGATCATTGTAATATGATTCCCCATCCATATATGAAAACAGAAGATAACCGACTCAAAGCAGTAACAGCTGGATATGAACTGCCTACCTAAGATCACAAGGTACAGAACACTGCCTGAACTGCACATGCCACAAGACACATTGTTATACAATTCTAACAGTGAACATTTGAATGGATGGCATCACCCTTCTTTCATAAGTTGATGTTCTTCTAAAAATGTATGAAGGTGTTTGAAATGCACAGGAGCACTAGACACCTACACATACTACATGCATTACAAGCCTTCTGTACACACCTACACATACTACATGCATCACAAGTCTTCTGTACACATCTACACATACTACATGCATTACAAGCCTTCTGTATACACCTACACATACTACATGCTTTAGTCACAAATGCCACAGGAGAAGTTAGACTTCTGTACACACCCACGCATACTACATGCATTACAAGCCTTCTTGTACACACCTGCACATACTGCATGCATTACAAGCCTTCTGTACACATCTACACATACAACATGAATTGCAAGCCGTCCGTACACACCTACACATACTACATGCATTACAAGCCATCTGTACACATCTACACATACTACATGCATTACAAGCTGCCTGTACACACCTACACATACTACATGCATTACAAGCCTTCTGTACACACCTACACATACTACATGCATTACAAACCTTCTGTACACACCTACACATACTACATGCATTGCAAGCCTTCTGTGCACACCTACATATACTACATGCATTACACGCCTTCTGTGCACACCTACATATACTACATGCATTACAAGCCATCTGTACACATCTACACATACTACATGCATTACAAGCCTTCTGTACACACCTGCATATACTACATGCATTACAAGCCTTCTGTACACACCTACATATACTACATGCATTACAAGCCTTCTGTGCACACCTACATATACTACATGCATTACAAGCCTTCTGTATACACCTACACATACTACATGCATTAGCCACAAATGCCACAGGAGAAGTTAGACTTTCAAGGGGACATAGTGCACTTTTGACATGATGACCCCATCAGTGTGTTACAGAGATGTTTGTGTTGAAAGTAGGATAAAGTACAAAGAGAGCTGTGTGCAAAGTTAAATGTATTATCCACATTTCACAATAAAGTATTACACTCCCAAACATACACACAAGTTTCCAGTGGTGAGAACTGTACATCCTAGCTATCTAGTCCACAATTTACAGAGCACAGTATTAGCTACAAGCACTATGTGAGAAATCTTACTGTGTACTTTTGACAGGATGGTATCACCAGTGTGTTGCAGAGAGGATGTTTGTATTAAAACAGGGATAAAGGGCAGAGGGAGCTGTGTGCAAAGTTAAATGTATTATTTTCACTGCAAGTGGACACAACACATTTGACAATGAAGTATTACTTACCTATCACTACACCCTCTCAGATACACACATAAATTTCCCATGGGAAGAACTGAACCTCCTACCTTTCTAGTTATATAATCTAGAAATCACAGTATTAATGACATGCTCTACAAGAGAAGTCTGAATTTAAAGATGTGAAAAAGCATTTGTAATTAGTAAAAAAAACACCATTTGGAACAACTGGTACTGTGCTTTACAGGATTTGGGACAAATGCATATGTGTGGACAGGCCAACCTAACAGCACTGTGATTGTCCCATGTAATGACATACTTCTCTGCTAATATTTATATACTGTCCTTCATGTACATTGTGTTACTGTGAGGGACATCTACCTGTTTCATATTATGTGATGCCAAAGACAATCTCAGTTGTAAACTAGTGGATTATCAGTCAAAGATTCCTGTCATTCATTCTGGGTTGACTGCACACTTGTCTTGTCTCATGCTTGCACAATGTGCATTGACAAGACAGACACTTCTTACATAGGACAGTGTAGTGAATAATAACAGCGATGGATTATATATGAGTAGGTTAACTAAAATTGTAGCACACTTGCAAGTGTAACCACTGGAGAGCAAACATACATTAACAGATTGAATTAATTAAGACAACATCACTCTGAAATAGCTTCCAAGGTGTCTGCATGTGTAGTAACAGCTAATTTTAGCTCTCCTCATGTGAAAACAAAACTCAGCAAATAAACCTAGTGGTTTTATATTTCTGGGTAAATTTCAGTAGTGCACTGCCTGGATGCCAGGAAAAAAAGAAATACAGAGGGCCTGAAATAAAATCAGCTACAAAAGGTAAAAAAAAAACCACTAATTAGGTAGAATACTGCAGCTGTTCAGCACAAAGCAGTGCAAGCTCCAGACATGACTTCCAGTAACCTAGAAAAAAGTATAATACAACTGTACACAGACTTGATTAAAATAAATGAAACACAGATAGAGTATATAAACTCAAACAACAAAAGGCTGGAAAAATGGAAAAAAGCTTGACACAGATATTCAGATAAGGTGATAAAACTGCAAAAATCAGAGGTCAAAATAAAGAAAAGGATGGCTGAATATGACACTGCTCAAGAAGAGGTGGTTCAAAAAATAATAGAATTAGAGGACAGCACGCATAAGGCAAACCTGAGATTTTCTGCTGTATGATGGTGCTGCGGTAGCGTTGTCACCTCACAGTAAGACGCTGTCCATTTCGATTCTCAGCTAGAGTGTCTTCTGGGTGGAGACATGCATGAATGGGCGTACCTTCGTTGAAGGTTGTGCATCAGGCCTGGCAAGCCGGTACGTAAAAATCAACTGCCAATCATTAGCAGACCGGAGTTCCGCTGTGGCGATCCCTAACTGGGAAAAGCCGAAAGACCCAAACAAACCAGAAAAGCTGGAAGGAACAGACTGTCTTGATTTTATGAAAGCACAAATAAGCAACTGGACTGGTATTCCACAACAGGAGTTGTTAACTGAATGGGCACATTGTGTGTATGCTCAAACCTGGTTATGAGAAAGCAACCTAGACCTTTAATAGCAAAGATACAATCCTACCAGCAAAATGAGTGGATTCTGACAAAATTGTGGCATAAGGACAAAGTACTAAAAGTGGGACATAGCAGAGTGTTTCTGGAGAATGATTACTCACTGTACACCAAGCAGAAGACGATAAAAGTTAATTCAACTTTTCAGGGAATGTCGAGAAGCAAGCAGGAGATTCAAACTGCTGTACCCAACTATCTTCAAAATATTATTTCCTGGAGGGACAAAATCATTTTTTGATGCAGTACATGTTAAGGAAGAAAAAAGTGAACTGTATACCAGGAAAGTCTGCTTCTTGTTCTTCTGGTAATAATGACCACAGAGAGACTGTGCCAGTGAAACCTTTTCCAATGTTTCAATGGAAAATGCTTGACAGAAGGTAAAAAGTACAACAGTTGACTAGAAGAATTGACAGTACATTGGAAATGAAGCAGGGATAGGATTTGTGAGATGGAGATGAACAGGAATAAAACCAGTAACTTGGAAATTGACAAATGTGGGATTACAAAGCAATATTTATATTTATAAAACATGACAGAACAAGAAAATGTGGAAATATTGGACTTTTTTGGACTCTGTTAAACTTGTAGGGGACTCTAAAGCATATGCCCTACTTCATGTCATTAATGTTTGGAAAATAATAAGGAGAGAGGAAAAGAATGGAGAAAGTTAACTGTAAGTAAAACTATTTTTTCTTAAAAGTAATTTTTTTATAGTGCATGATTTTCTTTGCATGCTATAAAGTAAAGTTTTCTAAGTTATTTTTAAATGTAAGGGAGATACTAATGTAAACAGGTGCTCATGTTTATTTTCTCCCTTCTTCTCTCTTTCTCCTTGTTAAGTTTTAAGAATTGTAGGCACTGCAATATAAAAAAGAAGAAAAGTCTGGTCAAAGAGCATAAGAAAAGAAAAACTGTTGTACTTTTCTAATTCTTGCATAGGGGAATGACTGGATTAAGGCTATTAGCTTGAGCTAGTAACAAGTTTTAACAGAAAGCAAGTAAGTGAAAAACAACATTAAACATTATAAAGCTTTTTTTTCTAGCAAATACATGTATGCTTAGTAGCAACTCTGTATCTGACCATCATGTCTCTGTGGAGGCAATCTGATAAAGAGAAATGGCTAGGAAATTATGTTTACTGAAAGCATTCAAGTGTTTTCCCAGGTGGGAGAGATATAAAGATAAGACAAAACTAGGCAACTCTTAGTAGAAGCACAGGCTGTACCATGCTTCATAACATGAATAACCTTTCTTTTAGGTTAACCCAAGTTTGTGAGTGTGGCTGTCAGTTTGGGGCACATGTTCCTATTAAAAGGATAAAACTTCAATATTTGAAGATGTACATAGTTTTGTGTATTAGTATTAAGTTAATAGGTTTTAGGGGGAATTGGGGTGTGTTTTGTAAAATGTAACATAGGCTTAAATGGATATGACAAGAAACAATGTATAAAAGATCAACTTGCCAGTGTATGCATGTAACACAAAAGCTGGAACTATACATTTAACAAAAAAGCTGTTACATATAAAAGGAGTGAACAATAACTTTTTAGCACAATGATGCTTTCTGTAATACCTTTAACTGTCAATGGCCTCACAGATAAATACAAAAAGAAAGAGTAGTGAACTGTATGCAAATAGCTATGCTACAGAAGACACACTTGGATATAACTGAACATATGAGTTTGATAAAGAAATGTTTTCAGGATGGTTATTCAGCGGAATACCTGGGACAAAGGAAAAGAGGAGTACTTACGTTAATTTCAAGAGCAGCTCCAATAGTGACAGAAGAGGACAAACATGATTATAATGGTAGATGTGTAGTACTAAGGGGCTACTGACAAGGGAGGAGGATAAGACAGGCATGCATTTATATTCCACCTAAAACTGCTATAATGGACCTTAAGAAAATTCTGGGAAACATAATCAGCCTTCAGCAAGGAATATTACTTATAGGTGGGGACTGAAATTTGATTTGCAGCAGTGAAGATATGTCTGGGGGACCCAGAGGGAAGGGAAAATATAACAAAGGACGGTAGATTTTTTGAAGAAATTTATGAAAATATTTGGCATGGAAGATGTGAATTCAGTACTAGGAGTTCAGAGTGAATTTACATATTATTCCCCAAGATACAAAATCTGAGCTAGTCTACACAGAATTTACATTTCACAGGAACACGCGCATTTAGCTGAAAGTCTTGACATGCCCCCAATAACTATTTCAGACCATGTGCTAATAATAATAAAAAAAAAACACAGGGTAAAGATATAATAGTGAGGCACTGGCACTTTCCTGCCTCTCTGTTGAAAAGAGAGGAATTTAAGGAATGGGTAGTGGAAACTATTCAGGAGCTTTTAGAGAAGAAAGAAATTTCTTCTGAAAATATAGCTAGGGAGTGGGATAAAATTAAAGTGGAGTTTAAAAATATGGCAGAAATAAAAGAAAGGGATGTATGGTTAATAAGTAACAAGAATTATTTACAGGGACTGACAAATATTAAAATAATGCAGAATAGGGTGAATCTCACAGAACAAGAAGAGGAGCAACTGCAGAATGCTAAACAGAAGATAAAAGATTACCTCAATAATATGTCTGGTTCTAGAAATATTGCTGTTAAGTGACTGTTTTTTGATAATAACGCTAGAGCACAAAAAGTTTTAGTACAATGACTCAGGCACCAGAAGGTAGAAAGAGCTGTCACCAAGGTTAGGGAGCGTATAACAAAGAAGGTAACAAGAGATCCTATAGAGGTATTAGAAATATTTTGGAAATTCTATGAAAGCCTGTATAAAGCTGAGAAATATGGAAATCAAGAAAAGGTACAAGTGGAAATGCTTATGAAAGAATTAAATATGCCAGGGTTAGAGGTAGATGAGACTCAATTACTAACAGTTAGGATAGGAGGAGATGAGATAAAAAATAGTGATGTATAACCAATCCACAGGAAAGTCCCCATGAGTAGATGGCATTCCTGTGGAAGTCTGGAAGCTAGGAGGGAAAAAATGATAAAGATCTGGAAGGTTTTGTTTAACAGTATTTTAAGAGGTGGAGAAGTTCCAGCATCCTGGAAGAAAGCAGTGGTAGTTAATACCTAAACAGGGAAAAGATCTATCAGATCCAGCTTCAGGCCCATTTTAAGACTAAACCATGATTATAAAGTGTTTATGTCTCTAATGGTTAGAAGAATGGCAAAAGTGGTGCCAAAACTGATATGGAGCAGTGTGTTTTTTTGGAGGGGAGGCAAACATTTGACAACATTAACAGAACATTGATGACCCAGTGGGAAGCAGAATGTAAGAAAATACCACTGTTGGTGGTGATTCTTGATGCAGAGAAAGCATTAGATAGAGTAAGCTCAGACTTCATGAGTAGGGCAATGGAAGTATTTGCATTCCCTGATAAAATTATAAGGTTGATTAGGAGAATATATGAGAGATCCGAGGTAAAAATTAAAGTGGTTGGGTTCCTCTCTGATAATTTCTGCTTGAGTAGAGGAACCAGGCAGGGGTGCCCTCTTTTCCCTTTGTTATTTGTATTATATTTAGAACCATTGGCAAAGAAAATAAGGGACTCAAAAATTCAAGGATATAATTGGTATGGTAGTTAAGAAAGGCTGGCTCTTTTTGCAGATGATATTATTTTATACCTGATATAATCAGAAAAGGACATTTCAGTGCTGTGGAAAATTTTGAGACAGAGGAGGTGGAGCCTAGATGGCCACATGGTAACAGCATTTTTTCAGAGCTCCACAAAATCAGCTTTAAAAAACAGGAAAAAAATAATATTATCAAATAAAAACAATCAAATACTATTGATACTCCTTTGTATTAACTGGATATACATTTTGATATTATTTCTTCAATATTTTCCTGTCAAACCAACCTGGAAAATACTATTACTTGTGGAAATGAGCAACTCAAAGAATTCACACTCTGAAACACCCTTGAGAAAAGAGATTCAGTTGATATCTTACACTATACAGGAATTATCCTTGAAAATTGATGGTTTCAAGGACAACCTTGAAAATCTAAGTGAAAAATGTCAAAAACAAACTGATGTTCTCAGAGAATTATTGCAGCAACAACAAACAAAAATCTCAGACATCGAGACTTCTCTCTGTGATATAGATGGGAGACTGAAAGAGGAAGAAATTCAATGCAATTTCCTTTTACAGCAGAACAACTGGCTTATCAGTAAGATAGATGACCTAGAAAACAGAGAAAGGCGAACAAACATCAGAATATTTGGTCTTCCAGAAAAAACTGAATGTGAGGACATTATTTTATTTTTAAACTCATGGCTACCTGAAATTTTGGACTTAAAAGAAGGGCTATCTAGTGGCATAGAAAGGGCTCATACAGCCATAGGCAAAGCTATGTCTTCCTCACCCAATGCTTCTCCTATATCAATAGTAGTAAAATTTTTATCATATATTGATAAAGAACTTGTACTTAAATCAGCATGGAAAAATAGTCCTTTAAAATATAATCAACATCAAATAAGATTCGATAATGACTATTCTTCCAGAGTCCTAGAAATGAGGAAGAAAACATGGCCACTTGTTAACCTGCTTAAACAAAATAAAATAAAAGCACAACTTGTGCATCCTGCAAAAATCAAGATCCTCCACTTAAACAAAATGAGAACTTTCAATAATTTAGAAGAGGAAACTTCTTTTATCAAAAATAATAACATAATAACAATTCCAGAGGAAATGGACCGGGCTTCATCTTTGTCTTTAAAAAGATCTCGGGAGAAAAATTCTTGGACTGATGTCAAGAAGAAGAAACAAAGAACTGATTCAAAAAGCACAGCAGTTACAAGTTCTCTCAAAGATTCAACTAAAAAATGAAACACTCTAAAATAAACTAAGCGTATGTATGACATTTGATTTTTATTGCTTATTACTATATTTCTCTTCATGTTTATCACTCTTTGTTTTCTTCATTGTTTTCCCTGCTCTGTCTCCTTTCTCTATGCTATAAATGCTTTTATGAGTTTAGATTACCTCAAAAGTAAATCTAATTGTTATATTATTGATAAATAACACTGATTAACAGTTGTGTATAGTTTTGTTCTTACTTTGACATGATTTGTTGAGACAGAAAGGTAGGGAAGGGATGGTATGATATAGAGGCACGTGAGATTGGTACGAAGTTTAGATTGTGCAAATATGTTAAAAGTTTTTTTTTTATTAAAATATTTAACTTTAAAATAAATAATTGGATAAAAATGTTGAGAGAAATAAATAATGTCTGTTTTAAAGCCTAGTTTACTTCTAGTTTGTAAAACAGACTATTTTTTCAAATTTTAACGTTTGTTGGTGAAGCACAAACGTACAACATAGTTCAGAAGAGTTTCCGCGAGCTACCGAGGCTGCCAAATCACTCACAGCTTTCTGGGCACTTAAAAAGGGAATTAACTCCATGTAAGTATGTATGGATCATTCTTAAAATTGGCTGCTAATATATGCTTCTTTCTATAAAGCATCTCTACAACTCAGTAAAAAAAAAAAGATTGCAAAATGTATTATGAAGGACAGTGTTTACTAGTGCACATGTTTAAATCCTTGACACAGCTTTCTGTGTTAAATCAGACACATCTTACAATTTATTACCCTGGTTATTTACAGATATACTTGTCTTGATACTGTTCAGGAATTACAGTGACTTTCTGTGATGACATGTCATGTTATGCCTAACAGGTGTTTCATGATAAATAAATATTGGCAAGCCTACCATATATCTTTTTATAACAAAAAACTATAGGACATCTGTATTTCAAATAAGTATAAGTAGATGGTTTTACATTCCTTACCTCACAAACAATGAATTTAAAATCATAATTAGTATGATATATTGGTCTCAAGTAAAGAATTCCCATTCCACTGGCTTAATTTGGTTTCAGATATTTTTGACATAAGTTTTCTCTTTATCTGCTAGATTTAATCTTTAATTAATGAATGGATGCTCTTGAGCTTGTTCATCAACATCCGAACAGAGCTCTGATATGCTAGTTGTTGTAGACTAGTGGTGTTATAGCTAGACTGTCTATGGTTTTCTGGGGTCGGATGTTCGGTAAATTAGCTAGGACAGTATAATGAGGAGAATAAGCGAATACGCTGTTTGTAACAGGATTGAGAGAAGTAGAAATAGGACGGGGGAAGGTCGAGGTGAACATAGGGAATTACTCAGTATTTAATAGCTTTGGGGATGTTGGCAGGCAATAGTATTGGCAATTAAAATGGCTAAGTGTAGAAATATATGTGTGCTTCAAGAATGACAGCGTAGTAGTAGGGCAGTTCGAGACATTGTTTTGCATCACAGACGCTGTGACAGGTCTTACACAGTTCATGAAAAAAGATTAGCAGTTGTAGCTTTCCTGATTGGGGATAATCACAGTGGAGATTTGGTTAGCTGATGATTGGTAGCGGTTCTTTATGATGCTGAGGTATTAAATTTCAACACCAGAAAGATAGATTTTTACATAGCCACTTTTGTTTGTTATTTCCTAACAACTGACTGATAGAACTAAACGGATATATACATCACCATGAGTTCCTTATTGCTATTCTACAATAGTAAATGTGATGGGATTATATTTGCAAGATTCTATCTATGCCTTACATAGAGGTGCTACTATAATGTTTATGCTTGCAAATCTAAAGGGGTACTTTATAATAGAATTCCTTGTAGATACAACTTGAACAAATTTAATCTCACAACATATTCCAAATATAAATTATTCGATTTCCCATCAGAGTTTTTACTGAATTTAGTCTTTATTTGTTCTCTGTTTGTCTTTTATTAGCCTTTGTAGGGTATGTACATTCCAAATTGCTAGTTCAAATAACTACACTGAAGAAAGCATTATGCAGCATTCCTTTCCACATTACCTGTCTTTTGTTTTCTTTCAGTTTATTCTTATTTTACCATAAGCAATGTATATCACATATTCGTTTGTTAAAAATTATTCAGTCCATTTTACATATGTTATTTGAGTCAGTGCCATGTTTTGTAGATTGTCGCTTGCAATCCATTTATTTGTAGCAAACTAAACCCAATTTAAAATAATGTGAGCAGACTAATATGGTCTTTAAGGGGACAGAGGTAAGGACTCTTATTAAGATAGAAGATGAGACACATAGAACAGATGGTGCATAGATGTATCTATACCTGCTGAAATTACAAGACTCTGGGCTTGTTATAAATTCAGATTTCTTTTTCAATTTGTAAATAGCATCTGCACATTAATGGCACACAGACATAGTGTCAATTATTTCTTAATCACATGTAGCTGCCAATTTGTTTATGACAAAACTTGTAAAATCTTTAACATTTAGCAGAAAATGCAACTAAACTGACAATAACCTTTCTCTTATTAGGTTATTTACTTATTCACAGATAATTTCATCTACGTTATTAACTTTTATTGGGGAATTCAAGGTGATAGATCTCTTCTATATACCTTTGAAATAAAGTTTATAGCAAAAAGAATATTTTAGTAAAACACAAATATCTGAAAATATTTGAACAACCAGCATAAGCACTATAGCTGGCTGTCTTTATTAGTTATGTATTAGTACAAGCCAACATCAAGATATTGAAATACTATAGACATGCTATACTATGGTCAATATTTAATGTGTTCACTCTATACATGAAGGTTAAAATAGAACATGATTCACAGTTCTGAACATAGTAATTTAATTTCTTATTATAAAATTCAAATCCAGCATATGTAGTTTGCACATGGAATCATTCACTGGTTTTCCATGTTAACATCATCTTATGTGCAAATATAACACAGTATAACACATATTCAAGGTTATTAAGCATGCTGTAATAATTTCTGATTTGTGCACAAGTTGTTATGATCTTGATAATAACATTGGAATGCATATTCAGTTTTAATAGGAATATGTATGTGTAGAGATACATATGGCATAATATAATGTTGCATTTCACACAATTTCTAAGTGATGACCTCACAGAACATATTGTATATATTTGAGTATCGAGTCCAATGACAAACTTTTAAAGATTTTTACTAAGTTACTTCTCAAACATATAAATTGACATGGGAAAATGCACTATAGAGCATAACAAATGTAGTAATGTATGTATGAATATCAGTGTAATACTTAATATGGCATGACTTATGAATCAGTTCAAAGGTGCACAAAACGTGTTTAACCCATAGAAAAGATTGACTTATATGATTTCTGATGGGAAATTAAAGTTATTTGGCATTCTATTGTTGCTCTCATATTAAAACCATTATATTGTTGCTCTCATATTAAAACCACTAAGATTAGCATATCTCCAGTAAATCATTATGGAGCTTACAGAACATTCTTTGCTGTTAAGGTATGAGGGACAATCTGTTGGATTTTTTTTTCATCTAACAGATTGGGAATGTATATCATTACATGTCTAGTAGGAGTATTTTGGTATTACTATTTTTATTACTAGATGTAGTTGATTTTGTTTTTAATTTTTTTCATTCTTATGGGCCTGAGTTGGACTACAACATATATCTAACAACAGAAAAAGATAGGAATGAAGAGTCACATGAGCAATCTATATATCAAAATAGAGTACTGGGTTGGGTCCGAACCATAAATCCTACTGATCTAAATAACTTACATGGATTTGACATTGCTTTCTATAAATGTTAATGGCTTGAATAACCCTAAGAAAAGATCTAATTTATTAAGATATCTAAAAATTAATAAAGCACAAGTAATATTTCTCCAAGAGACTCATTTTAATACAATTGATAAACTTATCAGGAATCCAAATGAATACTTAATATTAGCCCATTCCTCACATAAAAAAAAAACAAGAGGAGTAATAACTTTGTGGAAAAAAGTATTATTAATCCTCAAATTATTTACAGTTATGAAGATAAAGAAGGTCTCTTAACAATAGTCATAATAAAATATAATAATAGAATTTGGACATTAGTAAACTTATACTGGATTCCTGGTATGGGTATCGGAACTACAAAAAAACATTTAGACTTTATAAGTAACACGTATAAAGGCAATTTGATATTGGCTGGAGATTTTAATTGTATTTTAGATAATTTGGAAACTACAAATATTAGAATCCTACATCTCAAGCCAATAGCTAAATTACTCATTAAATGGATTGAGATTCATAATTTAATTGACACATACAAATTTAAAGAAAATAACTCTTTACTATTTTCTCATCAAGACTATAGATTTAGCACTCATACTAGAATAGATAAAATGTATGTTTCACATGATTTAAACACAAAAATTGTAATTTTTTAAATAATTCATTGTCCTATTTCAGATCATAATGCTCTTTTTCTCAAAATTCAAACGGAATTTAAAAAACTAAATTTCCTAACAAGAATACCAGCCTATATTACAAAATTAAAAGAATTTAAACCCTAGCTAAATCTAGAATTACAATTTTTTTAGACACTAATTATACTGAAGATTTAAATATAATAATGATATGGGATACTTTAAAAGTATATATATATATATATATATATATATATATATATATATGGCAAAATTCTTGCATGGTATTGAAATAAAAGAAAAGAATGGGAATCAGAGTTAGACAATATACAAAAGAAGATCATAAGTCTTAAAAAAAGGACCTAATAAACAACACTGATAACAAAAAACAATTGAGAATTTAAATAAAAAATATAATGAAATTCTTACTCATAAAACAAATCTAGCATTGGAAAGATTAAAATTAAATTCTTACTCCACATCACCAAGATACATGCATAACGTAGCATCCAGGGTAAAGAAACAATCTAGACTAAATAACATTACAAATATCATTCATGAAAGGAAAAATAACAAAAAGGTTTCTGATATAAGCGAGATTCCTGATGCATTCAAATTTCATTATATGAAGCATTATGATTGGGGCAAGAACACTAATAATCATCTAAATCTAGATTTGAAATTTACCAAAGTAAATGAAATGCTGTTGCTCATGCAAACCTATTTTGGAGATGCAATAAACTTGCATTAGGGTGTATTGAACAGATTACTTCCTTACATAGTATAGCTTAAGATTTATATATTCTCACAGATTTTAACATTGTATCAAATACATTTGCAACAATATTTCAGATTGACCATTTTAGTGTTCCAAGTAAAGGATGTATGTACATGCAATGATATGCACATCAATTTCGAGATAGAATATTGGTCATTTTGACTTAGTTATATACACACAAGTCATAGATTTTTTTATATAATTAGTGATTTTAGAAGTTGTTTTATATGTGAAGTAGATATTTATTTTTTCAAATTTGTGAATAAAAATGAATGTACTAAGTTAATTTTTAGTTGACATGTTTAGTAGGAAGTACATTTATATACAGTTTTACATATTATTAGTACAATGAAATGAATAATATGTATACGGCTTTAAATGCCGTATTTTTTTGGCGCCAATTTTTGAATTTAAGTAGCAATGATTGTTTCCAATGTGTTCTGAAGAAGCCCACACTTCAGTGGGTGAAAGCACTAAACACAGTATCATTGGTTCTTGTTTACTTGCAATAAACCCGTTTTTACTAAAGAAGAGGAATCGTGCACTTATTGGTGACACCATGAATTTGTGTATTAATGAAACTAAACAAAGGCCATAGCCATAAATTATGTACCCACATGTGAATTGGTTCAGCAATATCCATATTTATCTGGACATGATAAAATTAAATACTTAGGAGTATGGATTAAAAAGATTCTGGTGTGGCAGCTAAGGATATGTGGGAAGAGACTAAACAAAAGATACCAAAAAACTGAAAAATTGGAAGCTCTGTTATATGGATATGGATAGTAACATACAAGCAGTTCATATGTTTTAGTTCCTTTAGTCTTATGCACACATTGGCAATTTTTTATCAACCAAAGGAGAAGTTGTGAATAGCAATTAATAAAGAGCTGAAATATTTTATCTGGGAGGGGAAGATGGAAAGAATCAAGTGGGATAAGCTGATTCTTTTAATAGAAAAAGGCAGATTGGGATTACCGAATTTGAAGGGGTATTTCAGAGCTACACAGTTAAAGCTCCTATATATAGTACAAGCAGAAACCTATAATACAACATGGAAAGGAATGATGATGACACAGGTGAAAAGCTCAAGACACAAGGAGAGACTAAGATTTTGGATGCAGATCTTTAAGGAGAATAACAATAATCATACAGAATATTATATTCATAAAGTAGCAGAAAGTATTCTAAGAACCAAGTCAGCACATGACTGGAGAAAGGAGATTCTGTAGATAGGGATGACTGCAATTAGGGATACAGACAATAGGCAAGAGGGGGGTGGAATTTATTGGAGAAAACTGGCAAAGGAACCAAGGTATTGGGAGCAAATAACCAGAGAGTGAAAGGTAATAGAATGGGAAGACACCAAGAATTTATTTGGACTGCAGGTTAGAGATTGCATTCCCTATCAAAGATTGATATCAGGGTATAGGCAAAGAAAAAGAAATGGGGGGGTTAAATGAAAGACCAGCACTGGTAGAGTTTTTAGTAGAATCTAGAACAGAAGATCCTGTTAAGGAAGGAATAATTAGTAGAGTAGATAAAATATTTCATGATAACTATAACAATCAGAGGAAGTTAGAAAGGCTTGGGAAGAGAGATTGGATAAGCAAATCACAAAGAAACAATGTGGGTGGGGGGTGGGATATATGTATGTTGCAACAAAATCTAGAAGATTTAGGATTTTTGCTTGGAAATGTTTACATAGGTATTTTTATACCCGAAGTAGACGCCAAAGAATTTTTCCTCAGGTAGACAGCAAATGTTGGTGATGTGATGGGGAAGAAAGAGGTAATTGGGGACATATTTTCTGGGTGTGTAATGAATGAGTTAGCAGACTTTAAAGATTCTCTGCAGGCTACTCTGTCAGAGATACTCGGTGAGCAAATTGTTGCATCTACAGAAATGTTGTTTCTGAGCTAAGATACAGAATCAGAATTGCCTAGACATAGTAAGGCCTTGTTGAGTCTAATTATGGTGGCTGCCAAAAAGGAATTATGAGAAAATGGAAATCAAAGTCTAAACCAACTGCACCAGAAACAGTGAATATACTAAGAGAGATAAAACAACTGGAAATGGGATCTTTAGAAAAGGGTAGAAGTAAATTACATAATAAAAATGGAAATTGTGGGAACAATACATACAGGGGAGGAATGAGGGATAAAAGAAGGCAGGATTTAAATGAGCTATGCAATGTTTGACTGACAATGATTGAGTAGATTATAAGTGATGTATAATGTTTGCAAATTAAAATTATGTCAATATGGTTTGTTTTCATTTACATAAATGTATGATTGCGTATGTCATAAGCGATAATTTAATAAAGATATTTCTTGTTTAAAAAAAAGAGCCACTAACAAAGAAAATAAAGGACTCAGAAATTCAAGGATAAAAAAATCACTCTAAAATCAAGATAATGTGTCAAAATTCAATGCAGATATAAAAACATTGTGAAACCTAAACAAATAATTATTTCTTGGACATTTTTGTAGTATCTCCCTGCAGAGCAGTGATGCCAAGCTGAGTTGCATAGCTGACAGCAAGGTATTAGCACGTGCATAATCATATTTCGGGGTACTTAACTCTGAAGGGGAATTACCAGTACTCTATGGAGCGCTTTGCCAACTTTCATGCAAAGAAGCATTATATACATACAACCATATGTGAACCTGCTGGAATACAGAACAAATATGTGTTATGGCCTTGGTTCTTGTGTAAAGATTTACATTTTTGTCATGACAGATTTAGTCCATGCATATATGAATGCCACTGTTGTATTATGAAACATACGATGGCTCAAATGTGTTATTGCTGGAGGAAACATGACTTATGGAAATATTTTGTAATCAAAGAGGTTTATTGGATGGCAAAGAAGTGGTAGGAAAAGGTGGACAATTGATTGCAGGAATACACAATACAGACATAACATATTAGTGCATGTTTCATCTGCACATATTTCTATCACGTTACTGTTTGCTTTATTGCATAATTGTTCAGGCAAGATCTGTACAAGACAGGCTTCTCAACAGACAGCAGGCACATTAACATAGCAGCAGGATATGGTGCGTTAATGAAATGTGTAGCCAACATTTACAGCCACAGGAGTCATTCAAAACATTCAAAAATAGTTTTGCATATATCTGGCTTCAAACCTTATGAGCAGTCTAAAAACAATAGCTTTAACCAAAGGTTGCTTAGCATCAACTGGGATGCATTAAAGTCACTTACCCTTGATGAGGCAGTTGAGTTCTTCAACTCAACCTTCCTCAGCATTCTAAACAATCTCGCTCCCCTTAGACAAAAGAGAGCAAAGACCAACCATGCCAGTTGGCTAACAAGATCCACTAAGGAGTTCTTCAACTCAACCTTCCTCAGCATACTAAACAATCTCGCTCCCCTTAGACAAAAGAGAGTAAAGACCAACCATGCCAGTTGGCTAACAAGATCCACTAAGGACATAGTACAAGCAGAAACCTATAAAACGCAGGGACAAATCGTGGAAAATCTGGCAAAAAAACAAACACCTATCTGACCTCGCCCAATACAAATAGCTCCAAAACCAGGTTAAGTGTCTAATACTACAAAACAAAAAAGAACACTACCTTGCATTACAAAATCAGCACAAGCAAAACCCAAAGAAATCCTGGAACTCTTTCAACTGTTTATTAAACCCAGGCTCTAGTAATAATCCTTACCCAGACTCAAATAAAACACCCATTGAAAATGCTGCAACCTTCAACTCCTATTTCATAGATACTACAGCCAATCTAACTGCTACCTTTACCAAGACTAACTTGTCAACCACAGACACCCCCACAGCTAGCACCAGTACACCCCCTATTCCCAACTTTACTCTGTCACCTATACCCACCTCGACTATTAAAAAATTGCTTCTAAATCTCAAACCATGCACAAATGCTCCTGACAATATACCCGCCAAATACCTGCAAATCACAGCCAACTCAACCACTTACCCTATCAAAATACTTCTCAACAGATCTATCCAAGAATCCTATATGCCAATCATCTGGAAAAAAGCTTATATCCTCCCTCTACACAACATAGACACCACCAAATTCTGTCCCATTGTTATACTAGCACCCATCTCTATGATTCTGGAAAAATGTATTCATTCTCAACTTCTTTACCATCTGACTCATAACCACATCCTCTACCCCACCCAACACAGATTTAGGTCAGGACTTAGTACCACCACTACCCTCATATCCTTTATGGGCACTGTCAACTGAGCCTGTGATGCTGGTAAAATCATATCTTCACTACGTCTTGATATTTCTAAAGCTTTTGATACTATATCCCACTTTCTCCTTCTAGCAAAACTCTCTAACATAGGTATGTCACCTCAAACTCTGAACTGGTTCACTAATCGCCTCACTAACAGGCAACAATCAACTAAATGGTAGAACTCTTACTCCCCTTTCCTAAACACCACCACTGGTGTTCCTCAAGGCTCCATTTTAGGCCCACTTCTGTTTAGCATATATATCAATAACTTCCACACCACACTCTCTCAAGGCTCAGTCATCCAGTACACAGATGACTCCACTATCATCAGCACTGCAAACAACTCCTCAGAACTACACCACCTCACCCAAAACGCTCTCACCTCCACAGGAATGTGAATGTCTAATAATCATCTTGCCCTGAACCCCAACAAAACCAAACTAGTACTGTTTGCCCCCAAAAAGTCCACACCCCTACAAAAACAGAACTTCACCATTTAATCCCCAAATGGTACCACCATCGACACTGTACCTAGCACAATGCTCCTAGGTGAAATCATAGACAAAAACCTCACATTCAACCTGGACATCCAGTCCAATGTCAAAAAGACACATCAAAAGCTTGGCACTCTCTACCAACACAAACATCTACTCAGTGCATCAGCCCAACTTTCCTTTGCCTCTTCTTTTGTATTACTCTCTGTTTTATACAGTGCTCCCCTCCTCACCAACATTCAGTCCCCTCTAAAGTCCAAACTAGACTCATGCTACAACAAAACTGCTATGTTTGTAACTAATGCCTCCTACTCATCTCACCACTGCTTATCATTATGCAACCTAAAATGGCTTGAATTCTCCAACTATCTCACCTTTATCCAACTAACTACAGCTCACAAATTCATTCATAATCCATCTATGTGCCCTGTTCTAGCTTCTATACTTACTTTATACCATCCTAACAAACCACTCCAATCAAACAACCAACTGCATGTAAATGCAGAAATATTCAAACTTTCGGCTGGCCAGATGCTTTACTCCTTTACCATCGCAAAACTTTGGAACTCCCTCCCCCCAAAATTTAGATCCAGCTGCTCAGTAACCCTCTTCAAGACATCTCTGAAGTAACACCTCTCCTCATCTTGGCTGTGCACGTGTGCTAACACCACATCTCATATAACCTAACTTCAGCCATCACAGCTATTCTCACCCCCACTCTACTACTCTGGCATCCTCTTTTCACATCCACCTGTCTTTTTACTTACTCCGCCTCTCCAATCTGTCCACTTCCCTCTTCTACTAACCCTCATTGTCCTACCATTGATCCCTCCTGTCTCCTTCCATCTCTTCCTAATCCTTATACACCTACCATTAAACCAGGTAAGACATTTAGGTTCTCTCGCAGTCTACCTTAATATCATACCATCACTTATATCTGCAATAATATCCACCAACTTTGCTGATTCCTGCAACAGGACTCATACAGCCTATCACTCAGCTATTACACCTCCTAAATGTGTGAAAAGTTTAAGTACCTAGTCTCTGGTTAATTCCTATATCTGCTTTGCACCCATTGCATGAAGCGTCCTATATAAATTTTGCTAGCTGAAAACTACTCATATGGAAAGTTCTCATGTATATACTCTGTATTGCTTGTATAATATCTTTTATTTGAGAATGATTACTTATGTACTGTTTTTTTTCACCAATTGTATAAGCTGCCAATAATATATACTAAATGTCCTTATTAATGTAAATTCTGTATTGCATGTGAAATGTCTTAGATGTGGAGCTTTTCTCCCCGGCACTCCACTGAAAATGGGCACTTCTGGCCCAGCTGGACCATCCCTGTAAACAAATGCAAATAAATAAATAAAGCAGATACCTGAGTATTATCTAAACACATCATGTAGGAAGACATACTTTCCAATTTTCCCATGTAACAGCGGATTGCAGAAAATGAGAATGTAAGCATGTTTTACTCTTTATTATCCTCTTGACAACTCTAAGTTGTACATTCAACTCTTCAGCTTATTGAAAAGTAGATTGACTGCACTATACATACCTAAGCACAGCAGCAGAAATGCCACCATGGTAATGTGCTGAAGGCAACAACTCTCAAGATTTTGCCATAAGCTGTGTACTTCCATTTAGTCTCAGTCGCAGATGTTGCTCAGCACCAGACATCATGCAAATGCAGAAGAGGAAGACTAATGACAAAGAAGGGAGAAGATACATAGGTGGGGAGAGGGAGGCAGAGAACAAGTAGCTTTTGACAGAAGTAGGGTAATGATGGGTCATAACATGTAGGCAACAGCAACATATAAAACAGTGTACTAAAAGCAGTCAGTAACACTTAGCTAATGCCTGGATTAGAAGTTAGAACTCTTGAAAGTAGTCACAACTCTGTCTATACATGTGAGCATTATTCTACCACACCACAAAGGAATTACTAATTCACATTGTTTAAACAATACAGCAGAAGGAAAGTGATAACTTACTGAAGCGGAAGGGGTGAACAGAGTGAGATATACACAGATAGAGAGGAATAACAACAATATTTTTGTGGGACATGTAGGACCATCTTTATGGTGTGTTACTCTTACTTATTATTTTGTTATTACTCTGTCATGCTCTCTACAATAAAGTTCTTGTTATAGGCATCAGGAAGGGGTAGGAAAGTGCAACTAACAATAAGACATAAGTAGGATATGTTTGGCTTACTATGTCTCCCTGTTGGGGTTGCAGTGTTTTTGCAAATGATGTCTTCCTGCACTATTCAAATGGTATGTTAATGAAATAAAATCCAAAGGACACACACCAAGCTAAACGGACGTAGAACCAGCAATAAAGCACCAAAAAATGTACAAACAACTCGCATAAGCTCCCAGTTTCTACGTGGCAATGCAGTCCAAGATACAGCAGTAAAATCACAGTCACTGAGGACGCCAAAACTCTATTCAGAGATATAAAAACCTTTTATTCGACAAATAGTGAGCGCTTTCGCCAAGAGGCTTCTTCAGACTAATACAAGCAACAACATTTTCTCAAGGTTTAAATAATCAAGGCTATAATTTCATTGGTTCATTGCTTAGATCATATTATGTCATGATTGATGCCCTTAAAAAGGACTATTCTTAGGCTAAGAATAGTCCTTTTTAAGGGCATCAATCATGACATAATATGATCTAAGCAATGAACCAATGAAATTATAGCCTTGATTATTTAAACCTTGAGAAAATGTTGTTGCTTGTATTAGTCTGAAGAAGCCTCTTGGCGAAAGCGCTCACTATTTGTCGAATAAAAGGTTTTTATATCTCTGAATAGAGTTTTGGCGTCCTCAGTGACTGTGATTTTACTGCTGTATCTTGGACTGCATTGCCACGTAGAAACTGGGAGCTTATGCGAGTTGTTTGTACATGTTAATGAAATGTTGTAAATAGACAGAAATACAGATGTTTGCAATTAACTATATGATTGGAATATTAAATATCATGAAATAATAATTTGACCAACAGCTGTAATCAAACCCATCACACTATGCAAAAACATCCATTTACAAACAGGGGAATTATCTCAACATGCCACATAGGAACTTTTAGTTCACTGCATCCAGCAGTCTAAGAAGTGTTACAGTAATTGTTTCACAGTACTGCCTTTAGTTTACCTTTACTCTGAATTTCCATAATGCAGCATATTTATGCTCATGTGCATGAAAGTAACCAGACTACTGTGGCCAAAATTAAAATCTTCAGCTTTTGACAAAGGAAATTAAACAGTGTTCACTACTGCTCAACATTGGTACACTATGCCAACCTCCGTGCAAATGCTGAGGACAAAAATTGAAGACTTTTCCATGGGCCATTTCTGGCTATGTGTGCTGTGTGTGATTCTGTTATTTTACCAGATTAAATGGGTGAAAAAGGGGTTGCTAGGACAGTGGTGAAAATGGGGGGCAAGCAGATGGTAGGACACGGGAAAAAATACAGGAAATTTCAGGAGGGTGTAGAATCGTACAAAGCATGACTTTGCAGAATCATACTACCAGTCATGGGTAACAACAAAAGAATAACACTGCATAGTCAATTGGACCAAATCAAGTGTGTAAAGTGGAGAAATATGCATGGGGTATATTTTTTTTGGGACAGGTGCCCATTTTCCATATTTTCCTAAACAAAGAGAAATGTTAGGGAAGGGGCTTAGGAATGGGAATGCTATGATCAGGTTAGTAGGGTATGTTAGGAAACAGGTTCAGGCATACCAGACAGACAGGGGTGGTAATGGAGACAAAAGGTAGGGAAACACCATGATGGGGATAATGAAGGTAAATTGGAGATACACCCACATCCAGCTTGAGAACAGTGAGAATTTAGTCCTGAAACTCAGAACTGTCATCATTGTCTGCTGTGTCAGCTGCATGGGTCAGTGCAGGATGTGGCATTGGTTTAGCAATGCAACACAGGACCTTTTCAACCCTGCCAATTTGGGCACTGAGGCCCCTCTTTATAGTATCATCCACCAGCCCTGTCAACTCCAGCTAGGTGACAAAATTACCACCTCCACTCATACTGCTCCCAGAAGGTACCACTGCACCAGCAGCTGAGGCAGAGCATAGGTGGAGCAGGTAGGGCAGGGGATGCAGAGGCAACACTGACAGTTTATTAACCCAAAGTGCTGGGTGTCTGTGGTGCCACCTGTGGTGGTATGGTGGGCCAAACCACAGTGGTCAGTGTACCTCTCTGTGCTGTTGGCCTGTTTTCAGCAACAAGGTATGCAAAGAGCAGAATTTTAAGAAATTAAAATGTAAAAAAGAAAGAGAGATAGCGTGGGAGGGAGACAAAAAAAACTGAGAGAATTAGATCCATGGTATGCCACATTCATTTATTTTTCTCAATACAAAATGTTTTCAATACCTAAACAAATATGATATATGACATTTGTACACCTTTGTCACACCCAGATATGATGGGAAGATATTAATGTGTTATAAAAGAAACAAATCTCACTACTAGGACATAAGAAATAGCAGCCTTTATTTCCTTACAATGTATAGGACATATGTATTCACATGTAATAATTGCACTTATCATAACTGAATTCTTCCTGACATTCATTTTTGCTGTTAATATTTTAGAAATGCTATCCTGAAAAAAAAATAATTGCTGCTTCTTGGTATTGAACCCACACACACTTAAGTTGGTGTTCTCATTTCCTAATGCAAGCAGCAAGAGCTGTTGGAGAAGGCATGCATGCTTAATATCAAGGTTGAGGTATGCCTGATAAAGATGTTAGGGAGTGAGAGACTGAAAATAGTTATCTGGTATGCATTTGGACCTAAGGTATACTTACCCCAGTGTTTCCCTGAGGCAAGTTAGTCTCTCCTGGTGTATCTGTGGTTTGATGCTATTTCCTCTGAGTGGTACAGTAGAAAATAAGAAAAACACATCTGAAAGCATAAAGAATAATTGCCTTGTTTATCGAATGCATGCTATATCACTAATTGCTGATGGGTCAGTATACTTTCACAACCAATAGGGTGCTTGGAATCTTAAATTCATCCTCCCTTCAGCTTAGAAGGTCCTGGTTGTGCTTCTTAAGATCACTATAGTGGTGATGACATAGTTCCCTAGTGTGTGGAATGCCAGTTTTACTAAAGACAGCCTTGGCTATTCCAAGCCTCAGCTTTATACTGAGACCCAGTATTATACCCTGCAGCAGCCGACAGCTATAGTGCTTCACGAGGAGTGCCACAAAAATCTTGGACTCCTCAACACCTCACCTTTGTGCTTTAAATTTAGCACCATTCAATCTATTGCTAGCCATGTCTGCAGAAGTCAAGCTAACAATAAATGTCTGAATTGCTGTCCAATACAGATCTTGTATGTAACTGGTTGTGTGCAAGGATGCACAGCCTTGACAACTGCATTTGTACAATTGCAAGCATATGAATTCCCTGGCAAACACATTGGCAGTACTTATATCAAATAGCAATAAAGGTGTGAAACATGGCAGTGAGATTTGCCATGCGCAATGCTCAATGTATCAGCACACGTTCCAATCTTCAACAATGAAATGCTTAATGCTTGACTTGTAATCCTTGGTGATTTAAAATATAAATAGGATGAATTGCAGCATATTTTGATGTGGGGACTTATACACTGTTAAAATTGTTTTACTATTTGGGAATCAAACCCATGGGATAAAGATTGAAACTAGCTTATTAATTCTTATTGCCAAAGAAGAAGAACTTCCTTTCAAGCATAGTAATTAGAAATATACTAATCTCAGAGTAAATAGAGATATATTTCAGAGTCTTGTATATATGTGTGTGATTTTAAGTAGTCCTGGAAATGTATTCTTACATAAAAGGCAATATTTCTATTTATAAATATACTTCAGATGGACAGAGTTGTATGACCTCAGTAATACAGGCTGGGATGTGTTAAATATATATTTCACAGGGCCTACTGTCCTTAACTCAGAGTTAGGATTTCTGATGAGTCATGAGGATTAAAAACTATTGTGCCCACCATACATATGCAAGTGCATTTTAAATTAAATATTATAACTGTCTGTTTGCTTCTACTTATTATTATAACTGTCATGTTTTAAAACATTATCTTGAGGTTATATCTGAAGCATTAATGATATATGCTAAATAGAAAAGTTTAGTTATGCAAGTTTGCAAAAAATATGTTTAGCATTTTCATTTGTATTTAGTTTTACATTCCTAATCAAAATGTTGTGATAAGTGGGATTCTAACTCCCTTTGTAAAAGTATCTGTTAGCTGGATGCAAACCCTTAATCATTTGTGTTCTTTATCTAAACTCACTGCACTTACACCTTATACCACAGAGGTAGTTAGTTATGTGACAGGTGAAATGTCTCCACTCAGTCCAAGTGCTGATGAAAGTGCATCATTGCCAGGCATGTTTGCCCCACAGAAGGCAGCCAAAATTAAGTTTTTCATTTTTTTTTTCTTAAGCAGTGAACCATGTTTGCACACTGCTGAGTGGAGCACAAATGCAGAAAGCATTAGAAATAAAATATAACAGATAAAAAAGCTGACAGTGAAATTGATTCAATCAGTGGGTATATCTAGCAATGAGTAAGAAGTGCATTCAAATGACACATTCATCTTTCTCACAGCTCCCTGCAACATCTACATATATTTTGTGGAAAACATTATCGGACTTGTACTTAATGACAAATAATGTGAAAGTGTACAAGCAACAGCTGCTAGCAATATGTATTTAGACCCCTTCTATAAAATTAATAATTAACTGTATTCAAACCCTGCATCATCTGCCCTATTTCTTTCATTTCGCTTCACTTACACCTTGTGCCACAAAGATAGTTACCTGAGAGGTGGAATGAATTACTATCCAGACTGATGATGTCTGCTCACCATTGTCAGGTGTGTTTCTGCTACAGAAGGGATACTAAATAAAACTTTTTCACTTTTTTCTTTAGGCAGTGAACCATGTTTGCACACTGCCAAGCAGAGCACAAATGCAAAAAGCAATAAAATGACAAATGATATGCAGTTGTAATGAAATTAAAAATTAAATATGAATACTATTTTCATCACTGGCTTGCAACATCATAACTTATGTTGCACCTCATCACTGGTTCAGGTAATGGCAACAATGTTCTCAAATATCTGTTCTCACACTTTAGAAACTGTATCTGACATCACATAATGCAAGAAGTATAAATTATTTTACTAATACAACACACTGGTAACACCAAGTCAACAAGAACTATAGGTAACATATTCAGCATTTATCCCACAAACTTAAGGTGTGTAAATCATCTCCAAAATGTGTGCCTATTCTTGCAGTTGACACCATTATCAAAACTGTCCTAATGATTTGACCCCCACAACAAATCTGTGTTTTCTCCAAACTCAATGTAGTTACAGCTTGTGTCACAGGCAAAGGTAGATAACAGAAGCATTGTATGCAGTCACTACTATTTGCAGTGCTGACAGCCATGCAATGTCACCAGGTTAATCTAAATTAAATTTGTCACATTTTTCCTTTGATAATGAACCCTACTTGCAAGCTGCTGTGCAGCGTGAAAATTCAGTTTGCAAAGTAAAAAAAAATAAAAAGGAATACATATTTAGAATAATTGAAAATTGAACTGTAAATGGGATTCTAAACCTGCATCACCTGTCCTCTTAGTCTAAGCTCACTTCATTTACACCTTGTGCCACAGAGTTTGACAACTGTCAGGGGCATTCTCTGCAGTCACTGCAATCTATGGTGCTGACAGCCATGCACTAATGCCAGGCTTATGTGCACTACAGAATGCAAGTTGAATTACAGTTTTCACTTTTTTCCTTAAGCCATGAAACTTGATTGCATGCTGCCAAGTGGTATGCAAATGCAGAAGGCAATAATTAAAAAAATACAAAAACAGTTTTGTATAACAATTGAAAGCAACATGAAGTGAATCAAAGTGTATATCTGGCAATGAGCAGAGCTACTAATGCATTACACTGACACATTCAGCCTTCTCACATCTCCTTGCAGCATCACTACTATAATTTCTTTCCCACAATATCAGGACTTTAGGTAATGTCACAGTAATGGCTAAGGGGATGTGAAACAGTAGAAATAATATAATTTTTCACACAGCACACACAATTAATAGTAATATAATTTCAAATGACCTATCTGTCAGTTTTGCTCAATACTGAGATTACTTGAGTTTCCGACCACAAAACATTCATACAGCCAAATAAGTGTCAATATTTTTTATGACCTTCCTCAGTAAAATGATCTGTGAAAAGGGTTCAAACCCTGCATCACATGTACTGTTTCTCTAAGCTCATGTCAGTTACAGCTTATGCTGCAGAGATAGGTAGTTGACAGATTGAATTTCTTTACTCAGTACTGTCAAGGGTGCTGCGGAAAGAGCACCAGTGTCAATCTCAATTGCACTACTGATGACATTCCAAATTATATTTGCCAGTTTTGAGCTTATGAAATTAACTGCTGTTCAATGCTACTGAACCCTGCCAGTCAATGGAGAACAATGCCAAATGGCATGCAAAGGATAAACAAAAACAAAACAAAAAAAAATGACACATTTTGAAACAAGTACTTTAAATGTACATTTCTGATGTTTGCTTAACTTTGTTATCTTCAAAATCCGACAAGTAACTGTGAGCTGAAGAACTTATAAAATATGAATTTATTTTGTCAAATGAAGCGCTTTTCGTTGGCACAAATGTGTCAACTTCTTCAGATTCAAAACTTTTTTTGTAAAATACAAGCATTAAAACAGCTTAGCCTTATCATATGATCAGCATCAGCTGATGTTAACATTCTAAAGCCTGCCCTTGTTTAAAGTGATATCAAATATAAAAAACAGTATTCCATGTAAAAACAATGTTGCAAATAGAGAAACAATGTTGTAAGTAAATAACAGTAGTGCAACACATTCTCCACCCTATTCCGACATTCTATAAATAGTAAACCTAATCTAAGCTAACCAATTGATACATTCATTAACTTGTTTCTACTGCTCAACAGTAAAAAAGTATATACGTAAAAGTATTACAGTTGAACAAATAAACCTAATGACAAACCAAATATGATACAATCCTATGAGATCAGAAATTGTCACGAATTAATACAAACCAAGGTGGTTCTAAACAAATTATTGGCACTATTTTGCAGTACAGATGAACGTATTACTGCTATGGTAATAACCAGTACTTTTATACAGTATGTGCCCGAAAGGATACCACCTCGGCAATCACCAAAAGTCAGAAATTGTTAATAGTCAACTTCGTTTTTCCCAAGGAAGGTACAGATGATAGAAGTGTGTTGAGAGTTCAAATTCATGTAGTACTATTAAATGCTTACCCCCAAACAAACTTCTAGTTACAAATAGCAAAACAATTAGTAACCATATATAAAAAACACATTGTTTTAAAAATACATTTAAAACAAAGAAACCTACATCATCTAGTTAAACTTTTTAACTTTAAGAGGCAAGCAATGTTGCATGCGTCATTCAAGCCAGGACTTAAAAATGCATTTAGTCTCACCTGCCATAACAGCTCGCGCTCTTCGAGCATCAAGTTAAATGGTCCACCCCTCACATCACAGCTTACATGGTCTATAATTTTAAAAATAAATTTGTGGTTACTATGTTCAGTAAGGTGTCTTGCTAAAGGATTTTCATCCTTGTTTTTTTCTATAGCATATATATGCTCATAAACTCTATCTTTTAGCTTACGTTCAGTTTTACCGATATAAAAAAACTGAACATACTTGACACCTAGCTACATAAACCACAAGCTTAGAATTACAATTATATTTAGACTTCAACTTGAAAGTCCGACCATTAACGACACAACTCTCCCCTATCTCTATATGTCTGCACATTTTACAATTGCCATATGTGGTCATTCCGACTCGTTTTGACAGGGGACCCATGCTCTTTCTTTCGAGCAAAGTCTTCAAATTAGCTCCTTTTCTAAAGACAAGATTTGGTGCTTGTCCAAGTTTACTGGTCAAAGATCTATCAAGTAAAATTAACTCCCAGTTTTTGTTCAAAATAAATCTAACCATATGGCTGTTGTTACTAAAGGTAGTTATGAAACTAGTTTGAAATTAATTAATTGTTTCCTCAGTTGTTACTTGTGCTATCATTACAGAATTACTAGCAGTACCACTGTCTGTTGGACTTATTACCTCGACATTCATTGTGTTTGAACAGTTGTTGTTAAGTAAAGGTTTAACTACACCTAACTGTCTCTTAAGTTTCACTTCTATTACCAAAGATTGTATCAGTTGTGCAGGGTAACCTCGTTGTGCAAACATTTTACTTAACAGTAAACACTCGTCGTTGAAGTCTAAATCTAAAGTGGTCATCCTAGCCACTCTAATAAGTTGTCCTTTCACTATTGAGCGCTTTTGATGGTAAGGATGATTACTAGTGTAATGCAAAAATGAGTTAGAATACGTTTCTTTCCTATGTATTCTAGATACGTATTTCTCATTTATAGTGTCTTTGACGAGTTTACAATCCAAATAGTCAATGGAGTTAGTACTAAAACTAGAGGTAAACCTTAAAAATTCAGTGGTTGAGTTTAAATACTTAATGAATTCTTGTGCCTGTTGTTCATCACCCTTGTAGAGGACGAAAATATCATCCACAAATCTGGTGTAAAATGCTGTGCTCACCCTGTGTAGTGGATGTTTGAAAATAAAGTTATTTTCCCAAAATGCCATCACTAAATTGGCAAAACTTCCTCCACAGGGTGAGCCCATAGCCACTCCATAGTTTTGCAAATAGTATGATCTCATAGGATTGTATCGTATTTGGTTTGTCATTAGGTTTATTTGTTCAACTGTAATACTTTTACTTATATACTTTTTTACTGTTGAGCAGTAGAACAAGTTAATGAATGTATCAATTGGTTAGCTTAGATTAGGTTTACTATTTATATAATGTCGGAATAGGGTGGAGAATGTGTTGCACTACTGTTCTTTACTTACAACATTGTTTCTCTATTTGCAACATTGTTTTTACATGGAATACTGCTTTTTATATATGATATCACTTTAAACAAGGGCAGGCTTTAGAATGTTAACATCAGCTGATGCCGATCATATGATAAGGCTAAGCTGTTTTAAGCTGTGCTTGTATTTTACAAAAAAAGTTTTGAATCTGAAGAAGTTGACACATTTGTGCCAATGAAAAGCGCTTCATTTGACAAAATAAATTTGTATTTTATACGTTCTTTGGCTCACAGTTACTTGTCGGATTTTGTGGATTATCAGTTTGGTTTTTGGTTCGTTTGTTCTATAACTTTGTTATCTTGCAACAGTAACCTGTATGGATTTGATCCATCAAATCAGGGTATTAACAACAATCATTTGAAATTATTTCCCATATTTTCCACAGACACAGAGAGATATTAGCAAGGAGGAAAAACTGTTAAGAGGTACTCAAAATCTGACACTGTATAAGTCATGTTGAAAGTGCAACATAAATAAGTTCTGAAAGTTGTCCTTTCTCATTTGGCCAAGGCAAAAGGTTAGGATACCCAAGTACTCACACAATATTAAACAAAAAATGCAAACACTGCAGTTTTATTCCTCTGTTTATTTAGGTGCCTGTTTCCCTTATCTATGCTATCTTAAGAGCAGTGCTATTTAATTTTTATTGTATATGGTATCTGTATCAACAAGTAATGTACTTGTTTAAATATATACAACATTTCTTAATAAGAGGCAGGGACTATGGTCATAAAGATAGCATTTGAATATTAGAAATGTTTCTCAACTAACTCAGTCAATGTACTTTCAGACTTTTTTGCAATCTCTTCTCCCTGACATACCCTCAGTAAGTGTACATCAAAGGAGGGAGACTATGAAACACTGATTGTTCCTGCAGCCAGACTAATCATTGACACAGATAAGCCATTAGCAGGTAACACTTCCCAATACTTGCAGTGCCAGGGTGTGTGCATGTCATCATGTAGCTCTTTACATCATGTTTACCTTTCCTGCACTTAATGCAGATTGTGGTATTCAGGAATGCTAATGATTTAACACCTCATTTAAATACTTACAGTGCTTTGAATGAAGAGAGGGGTCTGAATAGACAGAGGGGTCCAAATGGAGAGATGATAAAATCAGCAAGCAAAGGAGAGTAGTATTGCTGGAACTGAATCTCAGAGGTGATCTCTGCTGAACATACAAGGCCATGTCAAATCCAGAGCTGTTGGACATGCTACACTTAAAGAAATTCCAATCCCTCAGAGCCACATGCTCCAGGGATCTAAACCTTGTCATCACAATGAACAAAACATGTTGGAGGGATAGGTTCCTGATCCAGAGACTCCCCAGACTCTGGAATAGAGTGCCCATGCATGTCAAGCAGAGCGCCTCTTTGGGCCACTTCAAAAGGAACCTTGACTATTGGATGGGAGATAGTAAATTCACACTGGGGAGCACATAAGTTGCCCTGCTAGACAGGGGTCCAGGGAAGTAAATACTGTGGGAAGAAATAGCCAGGGAATTGTTATGGCTTGGCTTGTATAGGCCCTAGGACCAATAGCCTAATACCAACCTATGAACCTATGAACCAATGAATTCATCCTCAAGTCTTGGTGAGTACCTTCATGAGAAATATGGACATGGGAAAAAGAGAGATCTGATATGGTGCAATATTTATGCAAAGGGAAAAAACAAATTAATCAATACAAATCCAAAGACAGTCAAAAATAAATATAAGCAAAGACACCCAGATTCGGAAAATTTCACAGTACAAAAAATAAGATCACAAAAGGAGAATGTAGAATAAGAAATTAGTAAAGCAGAAGTCAAAAAATACAAACTGAAGTTATGAAATACCTGCAAAGTGAAGGATTTAGTGTAGAAAGCCTACTGCAGCTTATGTCACAGCATGATGGAACAATGAGTCTCCCAAGTAAGGAGAAAAAGGAGGAGCAGGAAACATCTGAAGAAGAGATATGGACATGGGAAAGAAAAAGAGATCTAATAGTGTGCAATATTTATGCAAAGGAGAAAGCAAAACTAATAAACATAAAAAAAGATATTTGAAGAAAAATGCAGGTAAAGGCATCCGTATTTTAAAACCTAAAGGTATGAATCTGGGTGTGAATTTAAATGTATAAGTTATAATATTGTATTTACGATGTTTTATAACTGATTGTATATGGAAAAATATTTTACCATTTTTAAGGGTATGTTTGTTTAAGCAGGTTCTTATAGTAGATTATTGGGTGATGAGATAAGGGTCTATATTGCAACATCGAACGCTTAAAACAGCGAACGATGTTACATCGATACTTCCAAGCACATACGCACATACCCAATCCTAATTATACCCCCCAAAAAAACAGTAAACAACTAAATACACATATGCACATAACCCAAACATACATTTAACGAAAAAAAAAAACAATAAACATTTTAAACCATATGCACTTAACTTAACCCGCACCCTAATCCTAAGGTCAGTAACTCTTGCACATTTCCATAAACAGCTCCAAACACATACACACTTACCTTAACCTTAACTCTACCCCCCCAAAACAAAAGTAAACACCTGAAAACACATACACATGTAACTCAACCATACATTTAACATAAAATATAAAACAGTAAACACTTTCATACATATGCATTTACCTTAACCCGCACCCTAACCCTAAGGTCAGTAACTGTTGCACAATCACGCTTGGGAGCTATACTGGACAAGGGACCACACTACACTTCAGAACATGGCTAAACAATGAAGCGGTCAAGTGACTTCTTCCCCAGGGAAAAATTTTGCTGAACAGCCGCTTCGCTGTTTTGCCTGTTCGCTCTACGTGTTAACGAAAATGCATTCGACATAATGCATTTTCATTGAACTCATAGGAACCCATGAGATAATTGTTTAATTGGAGCAGTTTGATATAAAATGGGAATGGTTGGCGCTTAGGTTATTCCTTGAAGGCTGTTTGCTGAGGTACCAGATGCAACATTAAAGGTTGGAGTTTGTTTCCAGTGACTGGCTCCTGAGTGTATTTTTTGATATATTGTATTGCTGTGTGTCTGGATTTGTTCTACATCATGTCTTTGGAGAAAGCATCTGCTGTTTCTGGTATTTTCAGGGTTTGTACTAATATGTAGCCTGCTGGTAACAAGATATTTTTCCAGGACTGGCTGCAGGAAAGGAAAGACAAACTGGCAGGTATGGATCCCTGGAATGGCTTAAATCTAGGGGATTTTCACAGTCATTTTGAACAGCTAGAAAAATATATGATGAAGGACCTGATGTTATTCTGTGATACTATGTTGTCCTTTTCTTGCTAGGGGTGGGGATTTTTTTGCTAGTTTGTTAAAAATGGAAAGTAGGTTCATTCTAAAATATAATACTTTAAAACCTAAAGGTATGAATCTGGATGCGAATTTAAATGTATAAATTATAATATTGTATTTATGATGTTTTGTAACTTATTGTATATGGAAAATATTTTACCCTTTTTAAGGGTATGTTTGTTTAACCAGGTTCTTATAGTAGATTATTGGGTGATGAGATAATTGTTTAATTGGTGAAGTTTGATATAAAATGGGAATGGTTGGTGGATTATGTTATTCCTTGAAGGCTGTTTGCAGAGGTACCAGATGCACCATTAAAAGTTGGAGTTTGTTTCCAGTGACTGCCTCCTGAGTGTATTCTTTGGATATTTTGTGTTGCTGTATGTCTGATATATTGACAGCCAGTGATAAGGGTGGGTTAGATGACACAAAACAAGAGGGATGGAGGACATCATTTGGGGGGGATTCATTGGGTCAGTAGACTTTTGTATGAGATGATTCTTAATATGTACATGTAAAGGGGATTGTTCTCTGTTCCTTGTTTCATTTGTATTGTGATACTTAGCCTGTCTTCCTCTCCCTTCCTTACATACAGGAACTCTGGATTGCAGTCTGCAAGACCACCTGCACATGATAAGCATACCTTTTTTATTGTTATTAGTATATGTAAGATAGATTAGGTCTAACTGAGACTAATATTTATACTGCTTTAGCATTCATATAAGAACGTTTTGATCATTTTCATTTCCTTTTCCTCTCTTTGTTGTTTTTATTGCTTGTTATCATAGGTGATACTGACAGTGGCACTGTGGAACTCCCACCAGCTATCAATAGCCTCTGATGGTGATGAACAGTTACAGTCTGGTGGTGCAGAATGTTGATCTGACATTGAGATTGTGGTTCACACACCCCCTGCCCATATTTAAGCATACCTACACCATGGAGTCTCCTTATATAGGACAGGTTGTGGGTGACACAGTTGATTAAGGTAGTGTGGTTACTGCAGTTGCACAGCTGGTTGATTTTTCCCATTCCCATTGTGAGGGTGAAGTGCCACACAGAAGGGTTGGTAGAGATGCTCAGAGAAGGCCTGCTGTTTAGTGAGTCATCAGATACCAACAGACATATTTTTAGAGCCATAATGTAGAAACAGGCACATTCTACCAGGGCCTCAGAAGAGATAGTGAAAGTACTAAATGACAGGCATTCTGACCTGGGTGACTCCATGAACCATGTAGGTGACTCGGACAGGATGAATGACACACTGGATCAGGCAGTGTCTGTAATGGAATGTCTACTGGGGGAGGGTAGGCATTCACATGTCTGGAGAGCCGCTACATCTTCTGGTATTAGCCGAAATTGCCATGCCAGATCCCATTTCCCATAGTAGCACTACTTCCACTGCTCTGTCAGTGATAGCAGTGTCTACATCCAGATGTGGTAGGCCATGAGGTCATGTTCCTGGATATAGTCATGATGACAGCTCATGCAGCAGACATCACTCATGTTCAGGTAGCACCCTAACTTCTACCTAGAGCAGTGAAGGTAGCAATGCACTTCCTGGCAGAGGTAGTTCTCATGGTTGGGGGTGATGACACTGAACTTACAACTCTACCATGCATGGCTCACACCTGTCTGAGAGGCCATGACATAATGCTAGCACAGTGCTTGATTGTGTTCATGCAGGCACACACACACACACACACACACACACACACACATTGAAAAAAAACACTTGCCCATACCACCTCAAACACATGCAAGCTATCTAAACAGTACTGATCAGTGATATACATCTCTTGTTACAGGCCCTGACAACTGTATACTTTAATAAATATATGTGCTTCTTACTCACACACATACACTCATTTCTTTGGGGTCAGTCTTGCCCTCCTGACCCCCCAAACTACCCTGTGTAAATGCTGTTGACTGTGCCCTGCCCTTTGCACATGTCTTGGTGACTTAGCATTGCATACATGCCTGATGCACACAATGGATGGCTGCTGCTTGCTTACTCACAAGCTTGCTTTTATGAATATGTATTGCAGAAGAAAATGTTTTGATTCCTTGCTCCTGTTCATTAGTGAATGATTGTTTATATAATTGTTGAACCTCATTGTACTTCAGTTATATTGTAAGTAATGCAGTCGAAACAGTAGGTATTTCAATCTCGCTTATTGCTAAGCTTGTGTAAATGATGGTATCATTGACCTGTTCCTTTGTTTATAGAAAGCAGTCAAGTGAAAGGCTTGACGCATAGTGCTAGGTAGAATGCATAGCTGTATATTGCAAACATCAGTCATAAGCTATGCTAACATGAGTCTACAGCTCAAAGATTCTGCTAAGAGGCATATGCATATTTCAGTATGACAGTATTCAGTTATATAAAATGTTTTTTTTTTCCTTACAGGTTCCACACTTACCCTGTCATTACCGCAGGTACAAATTGTGTCCTTTGGGGTTGTCCCTATCTGATGCTATCAGAACACAGCCATTACATGGTTAAATAAAGGCCGTGGAGTTTGACAGGCAGCAGTTTTCAAATTTGTATGTATGTGAGATCTTAGGCTTTGAACTAAGTAGTGATTGTGTATATTACCCTTTGCCTCTTAGCCAGTCACAGCATACTGTGCAAACCTCCATCTGCTAGCACCAAATGCAGCCTGTGATTCACCCTAAGACTCCTCATCTGTATCTGCTGCTGATGCCGGCCCAGCCTGTGGTCCTTGAACTGTGGTCCTGCCCCTTGCTGTCCTTCTTAAAGCTGTTTCTTAAGAATTATATTGTGTCACATGGCACAGGCTGTGAGTATATGGGCAGCGGTGTTTGTGTCACACTGCAGGGTGCCCCATGATGTGTATAGACACAGAAACTTTGATCTGAACCATCCAAATACATGTATTATGATACTGTAAGTTTGAGCATGGGCCTCATTGTATCCTTGGTCAGTGGGGTTGTGTGGGTTTCTCATGGGTGTCATGAACCAGGGCTGCAGTGCATAACCTGCATCCCCCACGAGATGCCCTTGTGGAAAGACAACCCTAGCAAACCTTGTGTACAGCTCACAGATGCACCATATGTTGGAGTTGTGAAAACTGTCTGGGTTACCTGCACAGACATTGTAGATGATCACTTGGGGTTACAGACAACCTGACAATTTAGAGTGGTATCCTTTTATGTTGATGTACCTCCTTCACTGTTCATAGGGTGGGCTTTTATTTCTACGTGTGTGCAACCTATGGCCCCCAATACTTCAGGGAAGTGTGCTGTTGCATAAAATTATTGCATGTTTTTGCTCTCTCATGTGGGGTGTGTGGGAAACAGATATGATCCCTTGCATGTCATATGATTGCATTTAAAAAGTGATGTAATATTCTAGAGGGCGATGCCTGTAACACCTATAATATATCTACTGTGGGTCTCTGGAAAGAACCAGTAGTTAGTAAACGTAATGCAACACACACTTTGGTATTCACAGGGATGGGTTCTCCACAGTTTCCTTGGGGCCAGACGTGGGGGGGGCAGAGGTTGATAATTCCTCTAGTGCTTCCCTGTACACCCTATAGAGCTCTGCAATTTCTGTGTCATGCAGTCCATGATAACTCAAACAGGGTCTAAACACCCTTTTTTTCTTGCCCAAAGTCTGGCAACAGCAGCAGCAATACCTTGATTTAAAGCCTATTGCACATACACCATAATGATAGCAGCAGCAGCTTGATTTAAAGCCTGTTGCATGTACACCATAATGATAGAAGTGCACCTTGATTTAAAGACTGTTGCACATACATCATAATGATATAGCAGCACCTTGATTTAAAGCCTGTTTCACACATACCATAATGATACCAGCAGCACCTTGACTTAAAGCCTGTTGCACATACACCATAATGATAGCAGCAGCAGCACCTTGATTTAAAGCCTGTTGCACATACACCATAGTTATAGCAGCAGCACCTTAATTTAAAGCCTGTTGCACATACACCACGATAGCAGTAGCACATTGATTTAAACCCTGTTGCACATACACCATAATGAAACAGCAGCACATGGATTTACAGACTGTTACACATACACCATAATGATTGCAGCAGCTGCACATTGATTTAAAGCATGTTGCACATACACAATAATGATAGCAGCAGCAGCACATTGATTTAAAGCCTGTTGCACATACATCATGATAGCAGCAGCACCTTGATTTAAAGCCTGTTGCACATAAAGGATAATGACTGCAGCAGCAGCACCTTGATTTAAAGCTTGTTGCACATACAATATAATGTTAGCAGCAGCCCCTTCATTTAAAGCCTGTTGCACATACACCATAATGATAGCAGCACATTTATTTAAAGCCTGCTGCACATGCACCATAATAATAGCAGCACCTAGATTTAAAGCCTGTTGCACGTACACCATAATGCTAGCAGCAGCACCTTGATTTAAAGCTTGTTGCACATACTCCATAATGATAGCAGCACCTTGACTTAATGCCTGTTGCACATAAAGGATAATGATTGCAGCAACAGCAACTTGATTTAAAGCCTGTTGCACATACACCATAATGATAGCAGCAGCAGCACCTTGATTTAAAGCCTGTTGCACATACACCATAATGATAGCAGCAGCACCTTGATTTAAAGCCTGTTGCAAACACACCACAATGAAAGCAGCAGCACCTTGATTTAATGCATGTTGCACATACACCATAATGATAGCAGCAGCAGCACCTTGATTTAAAGCCTGTTGCACATACAGGATAATGATACAGCAGCACCTTGATTTAAAGCCTGTTGCACATACACCATAATGATAGAAACAGCACCTTGATTTAAAGCCTGTTGCACATACACCATAATGATACAGCAGCACCTTGATTTAATGCCTGTTGCACATACACCATAATGATTGCAGCAGCACCTTGATTTAAAGCCTGTTCCACATACAGAATAATGATTGCAGAAGTACCTTCATTTAAAGCCTGTTGCACATACACCATAATGATAGCAGCAGCACCTTGATTTAAAGCCTGTTGCACATACACCATAATGATAGCAGCAGCACCTTGATTTAAAGCCTGTTGCACATACACCATAATGAAAGCAGCAGCACATGGATTTACAGACTGCTACACATACACCATACTGATAGCAGTAGCTGCACATTGATTTAGAGCCTGTTGCACATACACCCCAATGATAGCAGCAGCACCTTGATTTAAAGCCTGTTGCACATACAGGATAATGATTGCAGCAGCAGCACCTTGATTTAAAGCCTGTTGCACATACACCATAATGATACCAATAGCAGCACCTTGATTTAAAGCCTGTTGCACATACACCATCATGATAGCAGCAGTAGCACCTTGACATAAAGCCTATTGCACATACAACATAATGATAGCAGCAACACCTTGATTTAAAGCCTGTTGCATATACACCATAATGATTGCAGCAGCACCTTGATGCCTGTTTCACATATACCATAATGATAGCAGCAGTACCTTGATTTAAAGCCTGTTGCACATACACCATAATGATGGAAGCAGCACCTTGATTTAAAGCTTGATGCACAGACACCATAATGAAACAGCAGCAGCACCTTGATTGAAAGCCTGTTGCACATACACCATAATGATTGCAGCAGCACCTTGATTTAAAGCCTGTTGCACATACACCAAAATGATAGCAGCAGCACCTTTAATTAAAGCGTGTTGCACATATACCATAATGATAGGAGCAGCATCGCCATGATTTAAAGCCTGTTGCACATACACCATAATGATAGCAGCAGCAGCAGCACCTTTATTTAAAGCCTGTTGCATATACATCATAATGATAACAGCGACACCTAGATTTAAAGCCTGTTGCATATACACCATAATGACAGATGCAGCACCTTGATTTAAAGCTTGATGCACAGACACCATAATGAAACAGCAGCAGCACCTTGATTGAAAGCCTGTTGCACATACACCATAATGATAGCTGCAGCAGCACATTGATTTGAAGCCTGTTGCATAAAAAGGTTAATGGTGGCAGCATAGCTTGATTTCAAGCCTGCTTCACATACAAGTTAATGATAGCAGCAGCACCTTGATTTAAAGCCTGTTGCACATACACCATAATGATAGCAGCAGCACCTTGATTTAAAGCCTGTTGCACATACACCATAATGATAGCAGCAGCAGCACCTTGATTTAAATCCTGTTGCACATGCACCATAATGATAGCAGCAACACCATGATTTAATGCATGTTGCACATACATGATAAAGATGGCAGCAGCAGCACCTTGATTTAAAGCCTGTAGTACATACAGGTTAATGATAGCAGCAGCACCTTGACCTAAAGCCTGTTGTACATACACCATAATGATAGCAGCCACAACTTGATTTAAAGCCTGTTGCACATACACCATAATGATAGCAGCAGCACCTTGATTTAAAGCCTGTTGATAATACACCATAATGATAGCAGCAGCAGCACCTTGATTTAAATCCAGTTGCACATACACCATAATGATAGCAGCAGCACCTTGATTTAAAGCCTGTTGCACATACAGGATATTGATGGCAGCAGCAGCACCTTGATTTAAAGCCTGTTGTGCATACAGGTTAATGATAGCAGCAGCACCTTGATTTAAAGCCTGTTATATATACACCATAATGATAGCAGCAACAACTTGATTTAAATCCTGTTGCACATACACCATAATGATAGCAGCAGCACTTTGATTTAAAGCCTGTTGCACATACACCATAATGATACAGCAGCACCGTGATGTAAAGCCTGATGCACATACAGGATAATGATGGCAGCAACCCCTTCATTTAAAACCTGTTGCACATACACCATAATGATAGAGCAGCAGCTTGATTTAAAGCCTCTTGCACATACACCATATTGATAGCAGCAGCACCTTGATTTAAAGCCTGTTGCACATATATCATAAAGATAGCAGCAGCAGCACATTGATTTAAAGCTTTTTGCAAACACACCATAATGATGGCAGCAGCAACTTGATTTAAAGCCTGTTGCACATACACCATAATGACAGCAGCAGCACATTGATTCAAAGCCTGTTGCACATACACCATGATGACGGCAGAAGCACCTTCATTTAAAACCTGTTGCACATACACCATAATGATACAGCAGCACCATGATTTAAAGCTTGTTGCACATACACCATAATGATAGCAGCAGCACCTTCAATGAAAGCCTGTTCCACATACAGGATAATGATAGCAGCAGCACCTTTATTAAAAGCCTGTTGCACATACAGCATAAGGATACAGCAGCAACTTGATTTAAAGCCTGTTGCACATACACCATAATGATAACAGCAGCACCTTAATTTAAAGCCTGTTGCATATACATCATAATGATAGCAGCAACAAATGATTTAAAGCATGTTGCACATACACCATAATTATAGCAGCAGCACCTTGATTTAAAGCCTGTTGCACATACACCATAACGAGAGCAGTAGCACCATGATTTAAAGCCTAATGCACACACACCATAATGATACAGCAGCACCATGATTTAAAGCTAGTTGCACATATACCATAATGAGATCAGCAGCAATTTTATTTAATGACTATTGCACATACACCATAGTGATACAGTAGCAGCTTGATTTAAAAGCCTGTTGCACATACACCATAATGATACAGCAGCACCTTGATGTAAAGCCTGTTGCACATACACCATAATGATATCAGCAGCAGCACCTTGATTTAAAGCTGGTTGCACATAGAGGACAATGATGGCAGCAGCAGCACCTTGATTTAAAGCCTGTTGCACATACACCATAATGAGAGCAGCAGTACCTTCATTTAAAGCATGTTGCACATAGAGGACAATGATGGCAGCAGCAGCACCTTGATTTAAACCCTGTTGCACAAACACCATAATGATAGCAGCAGCAGCACCTTGATTTAAAGACTGTTTCACACACACACACACACACACACACACACACACACACACACACACACACACACACACACACACACACACACACCATAATGATAGCAGCAGCAGCACCTTGATTTAAGGCCTGTTGCACATATCGGTTAATGGTGGCAGCACACCTTGATTTAAAACCTGCTGTACATATAGATTAATGATAGTAGCAGCACCTTGATTTAAAGCCTGTTGCAAATACACCATAATGATAGCAGCAGCACCTTGATTTAAATAAGATAAAACAACAGCCAGTTCACCAAAAAACAGTTTATTCTCTATAGAATCTCTAGCGCCTCGGCTTTACAAAGCCTTCAAGGAGTAACTAACAATACACTTCCATTCCATATTTATACACACACCCATTAACTCATTATACAATTAAGAATTCATTAAACAATTAGGAATCTAATTCAAATTAAAAAAACATGTTCATATTACACTCTTCCAACAACAGTCAACATTTAGTCCTTTTGGTATTAATGTTTGATATTTTAAAATGAAAGTTAATTCTTTCTTTAAAAGTAAGTTTTTTATTTTTTCCTCACTAGCTTCATTTCTAATAATCTTTTCTAAAATAGACACCCTAAAACTGGTAACATCCGAGTTATGATATTTCACAAAATGTAGAGCCAAAGGGCTCTCTAACTTGTTGTTCCTGATATCTCTCAGATGCTCCATGATTCTAACTTTAAACATTCTTTTCGTCTGTCCACAAAAATGTTTATGAATAGAAGATATAACATGCAAGTGGTAATGAAAAGTAGGGATGAAATATTTTGTAAAAGATATAATAATAGACTTCAAGTAAAAAAGAAAAGTGATATGATGTATAGTAAAGAACATGGAGATATGGATAGTATTTTTATGGTGTCCACATATAATATCTGTAGTGATGATATTAAGAGATGTATATTATATTTTTGGAGATTCCTACAGAATTATAAAGAATTAAGTGAGATGACTAATAAAAAATTAATATTTAGTTATCGAAGAGGGAGGAACATAAGAGACATAGTAGTACATACTAAATTTGAATTACCCATTCAAGATGTAGGTAGAACAATAAGAAATATAGGTACCACACCCTGTGGGAAATGTAAAGTTTGTGCTCATGTGGACAGTGATTTTCCCTATATAAATGGAATAAGCTTCAAATCTACAGGTTCTTTTAGTTGTGTTACTAAACAAGTTATTTATATTATAAAATGTGGGTGCACAAAATTTTATATAGGACAGATGAAAAGAATGTTTAAAGTTAGAATCATGGAACATCTGAGAGATATCAGGAACAACAAGTTAGAGAGCCCTTTGGCTCAACATTTTGTGAAATATCATAACTCGGATGTTACCAGTTTTAGGGTGTCTATTTTAGAAAAGATTATTAGAAATGAAGCTAGTGAGGAAAAAATAAAAAACTTACTTTTAAAGAAAGAATTAACTTTCATTTTAAAATATCAAACATTAATACCAAAAGGACTAAATGTTGACTGTTGTTGGAAGAGTGTGATATGAACATGTTTTTTTTTAATTTGAATTAGATTCCTAATTGTTTAATGAATTCTTAATTGTATAATGAGTTAATGGGTGTGTGTATAAATATGGAATGGAAGTGTATTGTTAGTTACTCCTTGAAGGCTTTGTAAAGCCAAGGCGCTAGAGATTCTATAGAGAATAAACTGTTTTTTGGTGAACTGGCTGTTGTTTTATCTGAACATTTGTGCAGTGAGGTTTGTTCGAGCTGAAGAGCTGGTGTTGTAAGAAATATTTGGATTTCCTTTCGTTTCATTATTTCCATGGCCAGTGATCCAGGGGTGAATATACCTACAATTTTCAGGGAGGAGAATGCAACTACCTCCCAGCGCTCCATAGAGGGCTTCCTTAATCGGAATATGGAACAGAATATGAACCGGACAGAAGGAAATGCGGATGTTAATTCTGGAATCCCGGTTTGGGAACGCTTTTTTGCTGAAACCCGAAGCAAGAGAGACATTAATCCATTTGCTCATGTCGGTAAGAGATCTACAGAATATCCTGGTGAAGTAAAAGCCTTATTATCTAAGCTAAGAAACTTAATGGACAAAGAGATGCTTACGTACTACAATTATACCAGTTTGCAAAGGTACGTTGATTTAAATATTGTGCCTAGAGGCTTACGAGCTATTAAATTTCCATCGGAACCATTTGTTTCTACATGTGCAACAGATAAAGCTTTCATGAGCAGATGGAAGAAAGCGGCACATCAATGTTCCATAGAATGGCTGAAAATACTAATAGAGCGGGACATTCTTAAACTATCCAACATCAAAGAAGATATCAACTTATTGTGTATGAATTTAACAGCTACATTAGATAAAACTAAGTTTGAATCTTGTTTGATAGAGATTCAAGAAAAAGTTCATATTCTTGAAAATAAATGTATTGAACAGAAAATACATAAAATTACGAGAGATCTGAGAGATTTTGAGAATGGTACTGCCTTTTTTGGTGGAACCAATCAGAGACCACATTACAATCGTAATCTCTCGAATGTGAACGTTAACCAGCAAGGTAGAACTGATAGTTTAACTAGGAATAATGATAAACAACATAATAAAGTGCCAAGATACAGTGATAAGGAACAAGACTTTCCTCCCTTATCACCACCAGCTGATGATTGCTTTTTGCCAGAACATTTTGGTGGACACAGACAAGCGGGGAGGCAACAGCAGCAAAAAAGAACATACACAGAACAAGAGACATATAGGGGAGGGCCGTTTCGCCCATGGTGTGAAAATAAAAGGACAAAATGGTACTAATTCTAATATTTATGATAAAGTTGTGAATTTATCTGGTTGTTTTATCAATGAAGAAATTTATGCAGTGTTAAATCATGGCTTAAAGTTTGTTCCGACAGTTCTTCCGAAAAAATATGAACATAAAATTGATATCTTTAAATTCATACGTAGATTACATTTATGGTATTATTTCAATCATATTGTAGAAAAGAATGTGGAATATAAATAGTTTGAAATAAATAGTTTACACAGCAATATATTGGAATGTAGTCAGGATTCTATGGACGATTCGTTTTCTTCATGTGTTAGTGAATTTAATGCTTATTGCACAATAGATACATCAAAAATAAAAATGGATAAAAAGTTTGTGCCACCTTTTGTCCATGAAGGTATTAAGAGTTTTTCTACCATGATAGGTTGTAAATTGATGAAATCATTAATAGTGTGAATATTTCAAATGTGAATTTTAATTTAACAAAAAAAGAATGGATTGAGTTAATGAAATTTTCGAAACAGAATGAATTGATAGTAAAGCCTTCAGACAAAGGCAATAAAATTGTTATTATGCACTACATGTAATATCTTAAAATGTGTATGAATTTGTTAGCAGATACATCAGTTTATTGTGAGAGTTCCTTAACAGAAGTAACAACAGCTAAAGAAAGTTATTTAGAATTAATTAACAAAGGCCTAAGACTGGGCTACTGGAATGAAAATGATGTAGAATATAAGTTGAATATAACAGAATGTAGTCCTGCACAATTTTACTGTTTACCAAAATTACACAAGGATATGAATAATCCCCCAGGGAGACCGATTGTTTCGGCAAGAAATTATTTTTTACACAATTTAGGGCTAATTTTACATCAAGTGTTACTAAAGGAAGCTATTAAACTGCCATCTTACATAAAAGATTCTTTTGATTTTCTGAATAAAATAAAAAATGTTGTTTGGTGTGAAGACATGTATTGGCTAACACTGGATGTTAGTAGTTTATATACGAATATTAAAAATATACATGGTATAGAGGCATTATTTAAATCAATGGGAGATTATCCATTAACACATTATGTGTTGGAATTAGTAAAATTTTGTTTGGAAAATGATTATTTTAACTTTAATAACAGAACCTATCACCAAATACAAGGTACAGCCATGGGTGCAGCATTTGCACCCATGTATGCTAATATTTTTTTGGGTCTAATGGAATCTGAGTGTATTTATACACATTCTTTTGTAAAAAAAATATGTTATACACTATTTTAGGTTTATAGATGACTTGATTTTTTTGTGCAAAGGAGGTAAAAATGATAGTGAAAATTTTATACAAGACATACAAAAGAATAGGTTTAACATTCAATTTGATGGAATACAGTGTGGAGATAGTGTCTCCTTCCTAGACATTAATTTAAAGGGGATTGTAGGAGAGCATATAGTCACTGGAATACATAGAAAATGTAATTGTATTAATCAATTTTTGATGGGCACTAGTTGCCATCCGAATCATGTAATAGAAGCTATACCATACAGTGAATTATTAAGGATCTCCAGAATATGTAATAATGATGAAGAATTTTTAAAGGAAGTTAATAACACCACAAAAATGTTTATGAATAGAAGATATAACATGCAAGTGGTAATGAAAAGTAGGGATGAAATATTTTGTAAAAGATATAATAATAGACTTCAAGTAAAAAAGAAAAGTGATATGATGTATAGTAAAGAACATGGAGATATGGATAGTATTTTTATGGTGTCCACATATAATATCTGTAGTGATGATATTAAGAGATGTATATTATATTTTTGGAGATTCCTACAGAATTATAAAGAATTAAGTGAGATGACTAATAAAAAATTAATATTTAGTTATCGAAGAGGGAGACATAAGTAGACATAGTAGTACATACTAAATTTGAATTACCCATTCAAGATGTAGGTAGAACAATAAGAAACATAGGTACCACACCCAGTGGGAAATGTAAAGTTTGTGCTCATGTGGACAGTGATTTTCCCTATATAAATGGAATAAGCTTCAAATCTACAGGTTCTTTTAGTTGTGTTACTAAACAAGTTATTTATATTATAAAATGTGGGTGCACAAAATTTTATATAGGACAGATGAAAAGAATGTTTAAAGTTAGAATCATAGAGCATCTGAGAGATATCAGGAACAACAAGTTAGAGAGCCCTTTGGCTCAACATTTTGTGAAATATCATAACTCGGATGTTACCAGTTTTAGGGTGTCTATTTTAGAAAAGATTATTAGAAATGAAGCTAGTGAGGAAAAAATAAAAAACTTACTTTTAAAGAAAGAATTAACTTTCATTTTAAAATATCAAACATTAATACCAAAAGGACTAAATGTTGACTGTTGTTGGAAGAGTGTGATATGAACATGTTTTTTTAATTTGAATTAGATTCCTAACTGTTTAATGAATTCTTAATTGTATAATGAGTTAATGGGTGTGTGTATAAATATGGAATGGAAGTGTATTGATAGTTACTCCTTGAAGGCTTTGTAAAGCCGAGGCGCTAGAGATTCTATAGAGAATAAACTGTTTTTTGGTGAACTGGCTGTTGTTTTATCTGAACATTTGTGCAGTGAGGTTTGTTCGAGCTGAAGAGCTGGTGTTGTAAGAAAAGCACCTTGATTTAAAGCCTATTGCACATACATCATAATGATAGCAACAGCATCTTGATTTAAAGCCTGTTGTTAATCCACCATAATGATAGCAGCAGCAGCACCTTGATTTAAATCCAGTTGCACATACACCATAATGATAGCAGCAGCACCTTGATTTAAAGCCTGTTGCACATACAGGATAATGATACAGCAGCACCTTGATTTAAAGCCTGTTGCACATACACCATAATGATACAGCAGCACCTTAATTTAAAGTGTGTTGCACATACACCATAATGATAGCAGCAGCACTTTAACTTAAAGCCTGTTGCACATATATCATAATGATAGCAGCAGCAGCACCTTGATTTAAAGCCTGTTGCACACACACCATAATGATGGCAGCAGCACCTTGATTTAAAGCCTGTTGCACATACACCATAATCATAGCAGCAACACCTTGATTTAAAGCCTGTTGCATATACACCATAATGATGGCAGCAGCACCTTCATTTAAAACCTGTTGCACACACACCATAATGATAGCAGCAGCAGAACCTTGATTTAAGGCCTGTTGCACATACAGGTTAATGGTGGCAGCACACCTTGATTTAAAGCTTGCTGTGCATACAGATTAATGATAGCAGCAGCACTTTGATTTAAAGCCTGTTGCACATACACCATAATGATAGCAGCAGCACCTTGATTTAAAGCCTGTTGCACATAGAGGACAATGATGGCAGCAGCACCTTGATTTAAAGCCTGTTGCACATACACCATATTGATACAGCAGCAGAACCTTGATTTAAGGCCTGTTGCACATAGAGGTGGCAGCACACCTTCATTTAAAGCCTGCTGTACATACAGATTAATGATAGCAGCAGCACCTTGATTTAAAGCCTGTTGTACATAGACCATAATGATAGCAGCAGAACTATGATTTAAAGCCTGTTGCACATACACCATAATGATAGCAGCAGCACTTTGATTTAAAGCCTGCTGCACACACACTTTAATGATATCAGCAGCACCTTGAGTTAAAACCTGTTGCACATACACCATAATGACAGCAGCAGCACCTTGATTTAAAGCCTGTTGTACATACAGGTTAATGATAGCAGCAGCACCTTGATTTAAAGCCTGTTGCACATACACCATAATGATAGCAGCAGCACCTTGATTTAAAGTCTGTTGCACATACAGGATAATGATAGCAGCAGCACCTTGATTTAAAGCCTGTTGCACATACACCATAATGATAGCAGCAGCACCTTGATTTAAAGCCTGTTCCACATACAGGATAATGATTGCAGCAGCACCTTGATTTAAAGCCTGTTGCACATACAGGATAATGATACAGCAGCACCTTGATTTAAAGCCTGTTGCACATACACCATAATGATAGCAGCAGCACCTTGATTTAAAGCCTGTTGCACATACACCATAATGATAGCAGCAGCACCTTGATTTAAAGCCTGTTGCACATACACCATAATGATAGCAGCAGCACCTTGATTTAAAGCCTGTTGCACATACACCATAATGATAGCAGCAGCACCTTGATTTAAAGCCTGTTGCACATACACCATAATGATAGCAGCAGCACCTTGATTTAAAGCCTGTTGCACATTCACCATAATGATAGCAGCAGCAGCACCTTGATTAAAAGCTTGCTGGACATACAGGATAATTGTAGCAGCAGCGGCACCTTGATTTAAAGCCTGTTGCAGATACACTATAATGATAGCAGCAGCACCTTGATTTAAAGCCTGTTGCACATACACCATAATGATAGCAGCAGCACCTTGATTTAAAGCCTGTTGCACATACACCATAATGATAGCAGCAGCACCTTGATTTAAAGCCTGTTGCACATACACCATAATGATAGCAGCAGCACCTTGATTTAAAGCCTGTTGCACATACAGGATAATGATAGCAGCAGCACCTTGATTTAAAGCCTGTTGCACATACACCATAATGATAGCAGCAGCACCTTGATTTAAAGCCTGTTGCACATACAGGATAATGATAGCAGCAGCACCTTGATTTAAAGCCTGTTGCACATACACCATAATGATAGCAGCAGCACCTTGATTTAAAGCCTGTTGCACATACACCATAATGATGGCAGCAGCACCTTGATTTAAAGCCTGTTGCACATACAGAATAATGATAGCAGCAGCACCTTGATTTAAAGCCTGTTGCACATACAGAATAATGATAGCAGCAGCACCTTGATTTAAAGCCTGTTGCACATACACCATAATGATAGCAGCAGCACCTTGATTTAAAGCCTGTTGCACATACACCATAATGATAGCAGCAGCACCTTGATTTAAAGCCTGTTGCACATAGAGGACAATGATGGCAGCAGCAGCACCTTGATTTAAAGCCTGTTGCACATACACCATAATGATAGCAGCAGCACCTTGATTTAAAGCCTGTTGCACATACACCATAATGATAGCAGCAGCACCTTGATTTAAAGCCTGTTGCACACACACCATAATGATAGCAGCAGCACACCTTGATTTAAAGCCTGCTGTACATACAGATAATGATAGCAGCAGCACCTTGATTTAAATCCTGTTGCACATACACCATAATGATAGCAGCAGCACCTTGATTTAAAGCCTGTTGCACATACACCATAATGATAGCAGCAGCACCTTGATTTAAAGCATGTTGCACATACAGGATAATGATGGCAGCAGCAGCACCTTGATTTAAAGCCTGTTGTACATACACCATAATGATAGCAGCAGCACCTTGATTTAAAGCCTGTTGCACATACACCATAATGATAGCAGCAGCACCTTGATTTAAAGCCTGTTGCACATACACCATAATGATAGCAGCAGCACCTTGATTTAAAGCCTGTTGCACATACACCATAATGATAGCAGCAGCACCTTGATTTAAAGCCTGTTGCACATACACCATAATGATAGCAGCAGTACCTTGATTTAACGTCTGTTGCACATACAGGATAATGATAGCAGCAGCACCTTGATTTAAAGCCTGTTGCACATACACCATAATGATAGCAGCAGCACCTTGATTTAAAGCCTGTTGCACATACACCATAATGATAGCAGCAGCACCTTGATTTAAAGCCTGTTGCACATACACCATAATGATAGCAGCAGCACCTTGATTTAAAGCCTGTTGCACATACACCATAATGATAGCAGCAGCACCTTGATTTAAAGCCTGTTGCACATACACCATAATGATAGCAGCAGCACCTTGATTTAAAGCCTGTTGCACATACACCATAATGATAGCAGCAGCACCTTGATTTAAAGCCTGTTGCACATACAGGATAATGATAGCAGCAGCACCTTGATTTAAAGCCTGTTGCACATACACCATAATGATAGCAGCAGCACCTTGATTTAAAGCCTGTTGCACATACACCATAATGATAGCAGCAGCACCTTGATTTAAAGCCTGTTGCACATACACCATAATGATAGCAGCAGCACCTTGATTTAAAGCCTGTTGCACATACACCATAATGATAGCAGCAGCACCTTGATTTAAAGCCTGTTGCACATACACCATAATGATAGCAGCAGCACCTTGATTTAAAGCCTGTTGCACATACACCATAATGATAGCAGCAGCACCTTGATTTAAAGCCTGTTGCACATACACCATAATGATAGCAGCAGCACCTTGATTTAAAGCCTGTTGCACATACACCATAATGATAGCAGCAGCACCTTGATTTAAAGCCTGTTGCACATACACCATAATGATAGCAGCAGCACCTTGATTTAAAGCCTGTTGCACATTCACCATAAAGATAGCAGCAGCACCTTGATTTAAAGCCTGTTGCACATACATCATAATGAATGATAGCAGCAGCACCTTGATTTAAAGCCTGTTGCACATACACCACAATGATAGCAGCAGCACCTTGATTTAAAGCCTGTTGCACATACACCATAATGATAGCAGCAGCACCTTGATTTAAAGCCTGTTGCACATACACCATAATGATAGCAGCAGCACCTTGATTTAAAGCCTGTTGCACATACACCATAATGATAGCAGCAGCACCTTGATTTAAAGCCTGTTGCACATACACCATAATGATAGCAGCAGCACCTTGATTTAAAGCCTGTTGCACATACACCATAATGATAGCAGCAGCACCTTGATTTAAAGCCTGTTGCACATACACCATAATGATAGCAGCAGCACCTTGATTTAAAGCCTGTTGCACATACACCATAATGATAGCAGCAGCACCTTGATTTAAAGCCTGTTGCACATACACCATAATGATAGCAGCAGCACCTTGATTTAAAGCCTGTTGCACATACAGCATAATGATAGCAGCAGCAGCAGCAGCACCTTGAAGCCTGTTGCACATACACCATAATGATAGCAGCAGCACCTTGATTTAAAGCCTGTTGCACATACAGGATAATGATACAGCAGCACCTTGATTTAAAGCCTGTTGCACATACACCATAATGATAGCAGCAGCACTTTGATTTAAAGCCTGTTGCACATACACCATAATGATAGCAGCAGCACCTTGATTTAAAGCCTGTTGCACATACACCATAATGATAGCAGCAACATCACCTTGATTTAAAGTCTGTTGCACATACACCATAATGATAGCAGCAGCATCTTGATTTAAAGCCTGTTGCACATACACCATAATGATAGCAGCAGCACCTTGATTTAAAGCCTGTTGCACATACACCATAATGATAGCAGCAGCACCTTGATTTAAAGCCTGTTGCACATACACCATAATGATAGCAGCAGCACCTTGATTTAAAGCCTGTTGCACATACACCATAATGATAGCAGCAGCACCTTGATTTAAAGCCTGTTGCACATACACCATAATGATAGCAGCAGCACCTTGATTTAAAGCCTGTTGCACATACACCATAATGATAGCAGCAGCACCTTGATTTAAAGCCTGTTGCACATACACCATAATGATAGCAGCAGCACCTTGATTTAAAGCCTGTTGCACATACACCATAATGATAGCAGCAGCACCTTGATTTAAAGCCTGTTGCACATACACCATAATGATAGCAGCAGCACCTTGATTTAAAGCCTGTTGCACATACACCATAATGATAGCAGCAGCACCTTGATTTAAAGCCTGTTGCACATACACCATAATGATAGCAGCAGCACCTTGATTTAAAGCCTGTTGCACATACACCATAATGATAGCAGCAGCACCTTGATTTAAAGCCTGTTGCACATACAGGATAATGATGGCAGCAGCACCTTGATTTAAAGCCTGTTGCACATACACCATAATGATAGCAGCAGCACCTTGATTTAAAGCCTGTTGCACATACACCATAATGATAGCAGCAGCACCTTGATTTAAAGCCTGTTGCACATACACCATAATGATAGCAGCAGCACCTTGATTTAAAGCCTGTTGCACATACACCATAATGATAGCAGCAGCACCTTGATTTAAAGCCTGTTGCACATACACCATAATGATAGCAGCAGCACCTTGATCAAAAGCCTGTTGCACATACACCAAAATGATAGCAGCAGCACCTTGATTTAAAGCCTGTTGCACATACACCATAATGATAGCAGCAGCACCTTGATTTAAAGCCTGTTGCACATACACCATAATGATAGCAGCAGCACCTTGATTTAAAGCCTGTTGCACATACACCATAATGATAGCAGCAGCACCTTGATTTAAAGCCTGTTGCACATACACCATAATGATAGCAGCAGCACCTTGATTTAAAGCCTGTTGCACATACACCATAATGATAGCAGCAGCACCTTGATTTAAAGCCTGTTGCACATACACCATAATGATAGCAGCAGCACCTTGATTTAAAGCCTGTTGCACATACACCATAATGATACAGCAGCACCTTGATTTAAAGCCTGTTGCACATACAGGATAATGATGGCAGCAGCACCTTCATTTTAAACCTGTTGCACATACACCATAATGATACAGCAGCACCTTAATTTAAAGCCTGTTGCACATACACCATAATGATAGCAGCAGCACCTTGATTTAAAGCCTGTTGCACATACACCATAATGATAGCAGCAGCACCTTGATTTAAAGCCTGTTGCACATACACCATAATGATAGCAGCAGCACCTTGATTTAAAGCCTGTTGCACATACACCATAATGATAGCAGCAGCACCTTGATTTAAAGCCTGTTGCACATACACCATAATGATAGCAGCAGCACACCTTGATTTAAAGCCTGCTGTACATACAGATTAATGATAGCAGCAGCACCTTGATTTAAAACCTGTTGCACATACACCATAATGACAGCAGCAGCACCTTGATTTAAAGCCTGTTGCACATACGCCATAATGATAGCAGCAGTACCTTGATTTTGAGTCTGTTGCACATACAGGATAATGATAGCAGCAGCACCTTGATTTAAAGCCTGTTGCACATACACCATAATGATAGCAGCAGCACCTTGATTTAAAGCCTGTTGCACATACACCATAATGATAGCAGCAGCACCTTGATTTAAAGCCTGTTGCACATACACCATAATGATAGCAGCAGCACCTTGATTTAAAGCCTGTTCCACATACAGGATAATGATTGCAGCAGCACCTTGATTTAAAGCCTGTTGCACATACACCATAATGATAGCAGCAGCACCTTGATTTAAAGCCTGTTGCACATACACCATAATGATAGCAGCAGCACCTTGATTTAAAGCCTGTTGCACATACACCATAATGATAGCAGCAGCAGCACCTTGATTTAAAGCCTGTTGCACATACACCATAATGATAGCAGCAGCACCTTGATTTAAAGCCTGTTGCACATACACCATAATGATAGCAGCAGCACCTTGATTTAAAGCCTGTTGCACATACACCATAATGATAGCAGCAGCACCTTGATTTAAAGCCTGTTGCACATACACCATAATGATAGCAGCAGCACCTTGATTTAAAGCCTGTTGCACATACACCATAATGATAGCAGCAGCACCTTGATTTAAAGCCTGTTGCACATACAGGATAATGATACAGCAGCACCTTGATTTAAAGCCTGTTGCACATACACCATAATGATAGCAGCAGCACCTTGATTTAAAGCCTGTTGCACATACACCATAATGATAGCAGCAATACCTTGATTTAAAGCCTGTTGCACATACACCATAATGATAGCAGCAGGACCTTGATTTAAAGCCTGTTGCACATACACCATAATGATAGCAGCAGCACCTTGATTTAAAGCCTGTTGCACATACACCATAATGATAGCAGCAGCACCTTGATTTAAAGCCTGTTGCACATACACCATAATGATAGCAGCAGCACCTTGATTTAAAGCCTGTTGCACATACACCATAATGATAGCAGCAGCACCTTGATTTAAAGCCTGTTGCACATACACCATAATGATAGCAGCAGCACCTTGATTTAAAGCCTGTTGCACATACACCATAATGATAGCAGCAGCACCTTGATTTAAAGCCTGTTGCACATACACCATAATGATAGCAGCAGCACCTTGATTTAAAGCCTGTTGCACATACACCATAATGATAGCAGCAGCACCTTGATTTAAAGCCTGTTGCACATACACCATAATGATAGCAGCAGCAGCACCTTGATTTAAAGCCTGTTGCACATACACCATAATGATAGCAGCAGCACCTTGATTTAAAGCCTGTTGCACATACAGGATAATGATAGCAGCAGCACCTTGATTTAAAGCCTGTTGCACATACACCATAATGATAGCAGCAGCACCTTGATTTAAAGCCTGTTGCACATACACCATAATGATAGCAGCAGCACCTTGATTTAAAGCCTGTTGCACATACACCATAATGATAGCAGCAGCACCTTGATTTAAAGCCTGTTGCACATACACCATAATGATAGCAGCAGCACCTTGATTTAAAGCCTGTTGCACATACACCATAATGATAGCAGCAGCACCTTGATTTAAAGCCTGTTGCACATACACCATAATGATAGCAGCAGCATCTTGATTTAAAGCCTGTTGCACATACACCATAATGATAGCAGCAGCACCTTGATTTAAAGCCTGTTGCACATACACCATAATGATAGCAGCAGCACCTTGATTTAAAGCCTGTTGCACATACACCATAATGATAGCAGCAGCACCTTGATTTAAAGCCTGTTGCACATACACCATAATGATAGCAGCAGCACCTTGATTTAAAGCCTGTTGCACATACACCATAATGATAGCAGCAGCACCTTGATTTAAAGCCTGTTGCACATACACCATAATGATAGCAGCAGCACCTTGATTTAAAGCCTGTTGCACATACACCATAATGATGGCAGCAGCACCTTGATTTAAAGCATGTTGCACATACACCATAATGATAGCAGCAGCACCTTGATTTAAAGCCTGTTGCACATACACCATAATGATAGCAGCAGCACCTTGATTTAAAGCCTGTTGCACATACACCATAATGATAGCAGCAGCACCTTGATTTAAAGCCTGTTGCACATACACCATAATGATAGCAGCAGCACCTTGATTTAAAGCCTGTTGCACATACACCATAATGATAGCAGCAGCACCTTGATTTAAAGCTTGTTGCACATACACCATAATGATAGCAGCAGCACCTTGATTTAAAGCCTGTTGCACATACACCATAATGATAGCAGCAGCACCTTGATTTAAAGCCTATTGCACATACACCATAATGATAGCAGCAGCACCTTGATTTAAAGCCTGTTGCACATACACCATAATGATAGCAGCAGCACCTTGATTTAAAGCCTGTTGCACATACACCATAATGATAGCAGCAGCACCTTGATTTAAAGCCTGTTGCACATACACCATAATGATAGCAGCAGCACCTTGATTTAAAGCCTGTTGCACATACACCATAATGATAGCAGCAGCACCTTGATTTAAAGCCTGTTGCACATACACCATAATGATAGCAGCAGCACCTTGATTTAAAGCCTGTTGCACATACACCATAATGATAGCAGCAGCACCTTGATTTAAAGCCTGTTGCACATACAGGATAATGATAGCAGCAGCACCTTGATTTAAAGCCTGTTGCACATACACCATAATGATAGCAGCAGCACCTTGATTTAAAGCCTGTTGCACATACACCATAATGATAGCAGCAGCACCTTGATTTAAAGCCTGTTGCACATACACCATAATGATAGCAGCAGCACCTTGATTTAAAGCCTGTTGCACATACACCATAATGATAGCAGCAGCACCTTGATTTAAAGCCTGTTGCACATACACCATAATGATAGCAGCAGCACCTTGATTTAAAGCCTGTTGCACATACACCATAATGACAGCAGCAGCACCTTGATTTAAAGCCTGTTGCACATACACCATAATGATAGCAGCAGCACCTTGATTTAAAGCCTGTTGCACATACACCATAATGATAGCAGCAGAGCCTTCTTTTAAAGCCTGTTGCACATACACCATAATGATAGCAGCAGCACCTTGATTTAAAGCCTGTTGCACATACACCATAATGATAGCAGCAGCACCTTGATTTAAAGCCTGTTGCACATACACCATAATGATAGCAGCAGCACCTTGATTTAAAGCCTGTTGCACATACACCATAATGATAGCAGCAGCACCTTGATTTAAAGCCTGTTGCACATACACCATAATGATAGCAGCAGCACCTTGATTTAAAGCCTGTTGCACATACACCATAATGATAGCAGCAGCACCTTGATTTAAAGCCTGTTGCACATACACCATAATGATAGCAGCAGCAGCACCTTGATTTAAAGCCTGTTGCACATACACCATAATGATAGCAGCAGCACCTTGATTTAAAGCCTGTTGCACATACACCATAATGATAGCAGCAGCACCTTGATTTAAAGCCTGTTGCACATACACCATAATGATAGCAGCAGCACCTTGATTTAAAGCCTGTTGCACATACACCATAATGATAGCAGCAGCACCTTGATTTAAAGCCTGTTGCACATACACCATAATGATAGCAGCAGCACCTTGATTTAAAGCCTGTTGCACATACACCATAATGATAGCAGCAGCACCTTGATTTAAAGCCTGTTGCACATACACCATAATGATAGCAGCAGCACCTTGATTTAAAGCCTGTTGCACATACACCATAATGATAGCAGCAGCACCTTGATTTAAATCCTGTTGCACATACACCATAATGATAGCAGCAGCACCTTGATTTAAAGCCTGTTGCACATACACCATAATGATAGCAGCAGCACCTTGATTTAAAGCCTGTTGCACATACACCATAATGATAGCAGCAGCACCTTGATTTAAAGCCTGTTGCACATACACCATAATGATAGCAGCAGCACCTTGATTTAAAGCCTGTTGCACATACACCATAATGATAGCAGCAGCACCTTGATTTAAAGCCTGTTGCACATACACCATAATGATAGCAGCAGCACCTTGATTTAAAGCCTGTTGCACATACATCATAATGATAGCAGCAGCACCTTGATTTAAAGCCTGTTGCACATACACCATAATGATAGCAGCAGCACCTTGATTTAAAGCCTGTTGCACATACACCATAATGATAGCAGCAGCACCTTGATTTAAAGCCTGTTGCACATACACCATAATGATAGCAGCAGCACCTTGATTTAAAGCCTGTTGCACATACACCATAATGATAGCAGCAGCACCTTGATTTAAAGCCTGTTGCACATACACCATAATGATAGCAGCAGCACCTTGATTTAAAGCCTGTTGCACATACACCATAATGATAGCAGCAGCACCTTGATTTAAAGCCTGTTGCACATACACCATAATGATAGCAGCAGCACCTTGATTTAAAGCCTGTTGCACATACACCATAATGATAGCAGCAGCACCTTGATTTAAAGCCTGTTGCACATACACCATAATGATAGTAGCAGCACCTTGATTTAAAGCCTGTTGCACATACACCATAATGATAGCAGCAGCACCTTGATTTAAAGCCTGTTGCACATACACCATAATGATAGCAGCAGCACCTTGATTTAAAGCCTGTTGCACATACACCATAATGATAGCAGCAGCACCTTGATTTAAAGCCTGTTGCACATACAAAATAATGATAGCAGCAGCACCTTGATTTAAAGCCTGTTGCACATACACCATAATGATAGCAGCAGCACCTTGATTTAAAGCCTGTTGCACATACACCATAATGATAGCAGCAGCACCTTGATTTAAAGCCTGTTGCATATACACCATAATGATAGCAGCAGCACCTTGATTTAAAGCCTGTTGTACATAGACCATAATGATAGCAGCAGAACCTTGATTTAAAGCCTGTTGCACATACACCATAATGATAGCAGCAGCACCTTGATTTAAAGCCTGTTGCACATACACCATAATGATAGCAGCAGCACCTTGATTTAAAGCCTGTTGCACATACACCATAATGATAGCAGCAGCACCTTGATTTAAAGCCTGTTGCACATACACCATAATGATAGCAGCAGCACCTTGATTTAAAGCCTGTTGCACATACACCATAATGATAGCAGCAGCACCTTGATTTAAAGCCTGTTGCACATACACCATAATGATAGCAGCAGCACCTTGATTTAAAGCCTGTTGCACATACACCATAATGATAGCAGCAGCACCTTGATTTAAAGCCTGTTGCACATACACCATAATGATAGCAGCAGCACCTTGATTTAAAGCCTGTTGCACATACACCATAATGATAGCAGCAGCACCTTGATTTAAAGCCTGTTGCACATACACCATAATGATAGCAGCAGCACCTTGATTTAAAGCCTGTTGCACATACACCATAATGATAGCAGCAGCACCTTGATTTAAAGCCTGTTGCACATACACCATAATGATAGCAGCAGCACCTTGATTTAAAGCCTGTTGCACATACACCATAATGATAGCAGCAGCACCTTGATTTAAAGCCTGTTGCACATACACCATAATGATAGCAGCAGCACCTTGATTTAAAGCCTGTTGCACATACACCATAATGATAGCAGCAGCACCTTGATTTAAAGCCTGTTGCACATACACCATAATGATAGCAGCAGCACCTTGATTTAAAGCCTGTTGCACATACACCATAATGATAGCAGCAGCACCTTGATTTAAAGCCTGTTGCACATACACCATAATGATAGCAGCAGCACCTTGATTTAAAGCCTGTTGCACATACACCATAATGATAGCAGCAGCACCTTGATTTAAAGCCTGTTGCACATACACCATAATGATAGCAGCAGCACCTTGATTTAAAGCCTGTTGCACATACACCATAATGATAGCAGCAGCACCTTGATTTAAAGCCTGTTGCACATACACCATAATGATAGCAGCAGCACCTTGATTTAAAGCCTGTTGCACATACACCATAATGATGGCAGCAGCAGCACCTTGATTTAAAGCCTGTTGCACATACACCATAATGATAGCAGCAGCACCTTGATTTAAAGCCTGTTGCACATACACCATAATGATAGCAGCAGCACCTTGATTTAAAGCCTGTTGCACATACACCATAATGATAGCAGCAGCACCTTGATTTAAGGCCTGTTGCACATACAGGTTAATGGTGGCAGCACACCTTGATTTAAAGCCTGCTGTACATACAGATTAATGATAGCAGCAGCACCTTGATTTAAAGCCTGTTGCACATACACCATAATGATAGCAGCAGCACCTTGATTTAAAGCCTGTTGCACATACACCATAATGATAGCAGCAGCACCTTGATTTAAAGCCTGTTGCACATACAGGATAATGATAGCAGCAGCACCTTGATTTAAAGCCTGTTGCACATACACCATAATGATAGCAGCAGCACCTTGATTTAAAGCCTGTTGCACATACACCATAATGATAGCAGCAGCACCTTGATTTAAAGCCTGTTGCACATACACCATAATGATAGCAGCAGCACCTTGATTTAAAGCCTGTTGCACATACACCATAATGATAGCAGCAGCACCTTGATTTAAAGCCTGTTGCACATACACCATAATGATAGCAGCAGCACCTTGATTTAAAGCCTGTTGCACATACACCATAATGATAGCAGCAGCACCTTGATTTAAAGCCTGTTGCACACACACCATAATGATAGCAGCAGCACCTTGATTTAAAGCCTGTTGCACATATACCATAATGATAGCAGCACCTTGATTTAAACCTGTTGCACATACACCATAATGATAGCAGCAGCACCTTGATTTAAAGCCTGTTGCACATACACCATAATGATAGCAGCAGCACCTTGATTTAAAGCCTGTTGCACATACACCATAATGATAGCAGCAGCACCTTGATTTAAAGCCTGTTGCACATACACCATAATGATAGCAGCAGCACCTTGATTTAAAGCCTGTTGCACATACACCATAATGATAGCAGCAGCACCTTGATTTAAAGCCTGTTGCACATACACCATAATGATAGCAGCAGCAGCATCTTGATTTAAAGCCTGTTGCACATACACCATAATGATAGCAGCAGCACCTTGATTTAAAGCCTGTTGCACATACACCATAATGATAGCAGCAGCACCTTGATTTAAAGCCTGTTGCACATACACCATAATGATAGCAGCAGCACCTTGATTTAAAGCCTGTTGCACATACACCATAATGATAGCAGCAGCACCTTGATTTAAAGCCTGTTGCACATACACCATAATGATAGCAGCAGCACCTTGATTTAAAGCCTGTTGCACATACACCATAATGATAGCAGCAGCACCTTGATTTAAAGCCTGTTGCACATACAGGATAATGATAGCAGCAGCACCTTGATTTAAAGCCTGTTGCACATACACCATAATGATAGCAGCAGCACCTTGATTTAAAGCCTGTTGCACATACACCATAATGATAGCAGCAGCACCTTGATTTAAAGCCTGTTGCACATACACCATAATGATAGCAGCAGCACCTTGATTTAAAGCCTGTTGCACATACACCATAATGATAGCAGCAGCACCTTGATTTAAAGCCTGTTGCACATACACCATAATGATAGCAGCAGCACCTTGATTTAAAGCCTGTTGCACATACACCATAATGATAGCAGCAGCACCTTGATTTAAAGCCTGTTGCACATACACCATAATGATAGCAGCAGCACCTTGATTTAAAGCCTGTTGCACATACACCATAATGATAGCAGCAGCACCTTGATTTAAAGCCTGTTGCACATACACCATAATGATAGCAGCAGCACCTTGATTTAAAGCCTGTTGCACATACAGGATAATGATAGCAGCAGCACCTTGATTTAAAGCCTGTTGCACATACACCATAATGATAGCAGCAGCACCTTGATTTAAAGCCTGTTGCACATACACCATAATGATAGCAGCAGCACCTTGATTTAAAGCCTGTTGCACATATACCATAATGATAGCAGCAGCACCTTGATTTAAAGCCTGTTGCACATACACCATAATGATAGCAGCAGCACCTTGATTTAAAGCCTGTTGCACATACACCATAATGATAGCAGCAGCACCTTGATTTAAAGCCTGTTGCACATACACCATAATGATAGCAGCAGCACCTTGATTTAAAGCCTGTTGCACATACACCATAATGATAGCAGCAGCACCTTGATTTAAAGCCTGTTGCACATACAGGATAATGATAGCAGCAGCACCTTGATTTAAAGCCTGTTGCACATACACCATAATGATAGCAGCAGCACCTTGATTTAAAGCCTGTTGCACATACACCATAATGATAACAGCAGCACCTTGATTTAAAGCCTGTTGCACATACACCATAATGATAGCAGCAGCACCTTGATTTAAAGCCTGTTGCACACACACTATAATGATAGCAGCAGCACCTTGATTTAAAGCCTGTTGCACATACACCATAATGATAGCAGCAGCACTTTGATTTAAAGCCTGTTGCACATACACCATAATGATAGCAGCAGCACCTTGATTTAAAGCCTGTTGCACATACACCATAATGATAGCAGCAGCACCTTGATTTAAATCCTGTTGCACATGCACCATAATGATAGCAGCAACACCATGATTTAATGCATGTTGCACATACATAATGATAGCAGCAGCACCTTGATTTAAAGCCTGTTGCACATACACCATAATGATAGCAGCAGCACCTTGATTTAAAGCCTGTTGCACATACAGGATAATGATGGCAGCAGCAGTACATTGATTTAACGCCTGTTGCACATACACCATAATGATAGCAGCAGCACCTTGATTTAAAGTCTGTTTTACATGCACCATAATGATAGCAGCAGCACCTTGATTTAAAGCCTCTTGCACATACACCACCCTGATAGCAGCAGCACCTTGATTTAAATTCGGTTGTACATACATCATAATGATAGCAGTAGCAGCCCCTAACATTGTTTTTCTAAGGGTAATTATGCCTATATTCGAAAGGGAGCACTGACTGTACACAATTGCTTTATAGCTTCCTGAATAGCTCCTCCATGTTGAATTAGTTAATTAGCATGTAATTCATCTGTTTATGTTTTCATTAGCATATTCTGCCATTTCCTTTTGTTTGGATGCTCTGCACTACATGTACTTAGTGTAGCTGTTAATGAATCTGGCTGAAAGTCATTATATTCAAAAGTTCAAATTTTTTTTGTGATCTGGAATTAAAAAAATCACTGGGGAAATCACATAATTAACTAATTTGATAACATTTATTGAATATATGAAATATTTTTCTTGTCTCTTAAATTTAAGAGCTGCCTCATCTGAGTATATCAATATACACTGAGTTTCTGTAGTCTGGATGTCTACAGGATTATACATACTTTACAATGAACATTTAGGAGTGAAAAACATCAATCTTTATCAGGAATGTGAGGATCATTATCAGTTTTAGGAATCATGAATAACAAAGCTTCTTTCCAAGAGGAAGGAGAATTATTAATTTGTTAATTTAAATTAATCTGGGGATTCAATAAACTCTGTGTTGGCTTTGCACAAAGCCTACACAGTGTTTATGTGTTTGAGCAGTAAGCAGCGGCGTTTATTACATATTCATGCGGCACACCACGTTTAAACATAAACAAGCATGGTTTCATGGCTAGCAACAGTGCTGCCATCCAGAAAACCATGTAAAACAACACAGATAGCAACAGACATGTAGACCTGTTTACCTACACTAGGTCTGTGGGATTGTGTGAAATTCCACAATGGTTACTAGGGTTGATAATATAGCAATGCATATGGTACAAATGCATTATAGGACAGTGTATGTAGTGCAGAGTATTATGGAATCCCAATTCAGGCATTCTGTACAGAAGCTGTGTAAATGATCCATAATGGCTATATAGGATCATAGGAGGTTACTAGGCTAATGGCCTTGGGGCCCTTACAAGCCTAACCAAGAGTTTATCCCCAGAAAGAAACCTCAGTCAGTCCCTGTCACCCCTGTCAGTGAGAGACACAGGTGGAACCCATGGGACAAATTTGTGGTTTCCTATCCACTCATCAAGGTTGCACTTGAAGAGGGTCACCAAGGTGCTCTGTTTTACATGTATGGGAAGTCTATTCCAGAGATGGGGCAGCCTCTGGGAGACAAACCTTCTCTCCAGCAGGTTTTGCTGATGTCACATATTAGATTCAGGCTTTCCAAGTAGGTAATGTGTGAGAAGTTAGACTTACACATATGAAGCATCTCTAGTAGGTCAGGGTCCTATATTGCCTTGTAGGTGAGACACAGATCACCCCTGAGCAATCTGTAAGATACTGAATGGAGTGATAGTAATTTGAGCCTGTCTGCATAGGACAGGTGTTGGAGGCCATGAATTCTCTTTGTGAGGTATTTCAGTGGCCTTCTCAGTTGGCGCAAATGTTTGTATATGTACATACCAAAAGGGGCATTATACTCAATTATTGGTTTAATGAGGGAGGAGTATAGACAGGTAATAACCTCCTTTTTTCTGGATGCAATCTCTTTACTTATGAGATGAACCAAGTAAGTCTATTCTGACCACTGCTGCTACATGATGGTCGAATGTGAGTCCCAGGTCTCTCACCACAGGTTGTGTGCTTAGGGGGCCATGTTTTTACCGAATGGTATGATGATACATTTTTTGCATTTAGCTTGAGGCCATGACTTTGGCACCAGTCATTAGTTGCTGTGAGACCCTCTTGCAGTATGTTAACATCATTTGAGGAGTCAGTGACAGCACCCAACTTACAGTCGTCCGTAAACTTGGTCAGCCACAGGACTTTTGTCTTTGTCTGGACCTCTGAGAAGTAGATGACAAACAGTAGGGGTCCCAGGAAAGATCTGTGGGAACTCCACTAGTGACAGGTCTGCTATTGGAGGTGGAGGTGTCTATTTTGACTTTGAAGGTCCTGTCTGTTAGCCAGTTGGCCACCAACCTGATGAAATAGGGATTTACGCCAAGTTGTGTTAGCTTTTTGATGAAGACCAAGTGGAGGATTGTGTCAAAGGCATGTGCAACTCAAGGTAAGCTGTATGAACTGACTTTCCCTCATCCACCGCCTTGGTGACAGTCTGAAAGAAGTCAACCAGGTTTAACAGGCAAGATCTGCTCTTGCTGAATCTGAACTGGGTGGAGTCAAGTGCTTGGAGATTGCCTATGTCTTTGTTTATGAGATCCATAATAATACACCACATGGCTTTACAGACCAGACTTGTCAAGCTAATGGGGCAATAGTTTCCATGGTCAGTAGTGGCACCATCTTTGTGCAAGGGGATGAAAATGGTGGTTCTCCACTCTGCTGGAATGAAACCAGTAATTAGGCTGTGGTTGAATAGGATGCTCAACGGTGGAGCCAGTTCTTGCTGGAGATGTTGCAGAATACAGCCTGGGGTACTATCAGGTCCAATGGAAGCCATGTTCCTTGCCTTGGATAGGGCCTTTAGCACTGGATCTATGGAGATGTGAGGTGTGGGACAAGTATCGGGGATGTCAAAAGTGCCCTTGGGGGGAACAGGGGGGTGACGTTTGCTCTGAACCTATCTGGAGTGCCATTTAAAATAAACAGACATGGGAAATGTGTGTACTGAATAGGGTCACACAAATGATTTGTAGGAATGAACACAGGGAAAGAGGACAGGTGAAACATCAGAATGTGCAGCAGAGGAAGACATGTAAATTGAAGACAGTTGTAACAGGAACACTAATCACATATCGACATGGTACAGTATGGACTGCACAGTGTAAATGTATATTATGTGACTGTCACACAAGGTGACATCAATGGAGAAGATGTCTTTGTGATATGAGCATGCTGACATGTACAATGGAGAGGACATATATCAGGGATGTTATCTACAATTGGGGTTAGCTGCATATTGTGAAGCTGTACAAAATGAGTTGTCTGAATATGACTATAATGTGCTTATGGACAACAGTAAACTGATACGTGCACAATCATGGACAATTTCAGAATAATACCACCAATAATGGTAAAAAAAGGCACAGCAGGAAACCATAAAAGCCGGCAAAAAATGAATACCGTCACACCATTACGGAATAAAATAAAGAAAAAAACTTTAATGTGAGCGCTTTCGGCAAGCACATTAACTTGCCTTCTTCAGACAAACAGTTATAAAACAGTTTTGGTTCTCCTTATATACTATTCAGCTGAGTAAATTGATGAGTCAGCCTACTTAACAAGCAGGAAGATGAGTTGTCTGAATATGACTATACTGTGCTCATGGACAACAGTAAACTGATACGTGCACAATCATGGACAATTTCAGAATAATACCACCAATAATCCCATGTCTCTGATATAACATATGTGATTATAAGTGATCATAGATGTTTCTGCACTAACACACTTGTACAACTATTATGAGATGTCAGCAATTTTTGAGGGTAATCAAGCTCACTGTCCTGACACTGTAACATCTGCTGGAGGTGTTAGGAGGGACTCTGCTATACCTATATGTGACATTATGAACAATCCATGCTAATTGACAGGTGTGCATGGCACAATCCACACTGTCACGAATGTAACTCATACCATCATGTGCATCACTTACTAAGCAATGTACAACAGGACCTAGCAGACCAAATTACCATCCTATGTCACCATAGCCTGAGAACTGGCTTGGTTCCAGCACAGTAGAAAACAGCAGCAGCAATCTCCTTGCACAAAGGTGAGCCATCAACCAAAACTGGGAAATATGGATCTATAAGTCTAAAAAGTATTATGTGCAAGGCCACAGAAAGCATCATCATAGACCTATCAATAAGGACATAGATGACCTTCAAACTCTAGACCCTACCCAATTTGGCTTTGTTAAGGGTAGATCATGCTTATTAAGCATAGTAGACTTCTTCAACAATGTCACCAAAGGGCTGGGTGAAGGTAAGACAATGCATACCACCTATGTTGATCTGGCCATGGGTTTTGACATAATCCTCAACTCAGGTATCATTGAGAAACTCTCCCAGCTGGGGATTAACCTTAACAATGGTATATGGTTAGCCTATTGGCTCACTGACAGAACATACAGTGTGAAAGTTGGTGAATCAACCTCTACCTGTAGGACTGTCACCAGTGGCATACCACAAGGATCTATGCTGGGCCCTTTACTGTTTGGAATCCATTTCTTGGAAGTCAAGGCTAAAGTATACAGGCTTTGGTTTACAAAGTTTGGTGATGATTGAATATTGAGTGCAATCACTGAGTCCATCAATGATGTTTATATATTACAGGAGGGGCTAACACTGATGAATGATTGGTGCCAAAGCCACATGGTCTACAAAGAAATGCAAAAATGTGTCATTATTTTTGCCTTCTGCAAAGTGGAATACTGTACTAATTAGAGCATTGACAACATCACCCCAAGGTCAAATCCAGTGGTGCAAGACCTAGGAACACAGGTAAACAGCAATATGAACTTTGACCACAAAGTTTCCACAGTTTTAAGTAAAGCCTTCTATGTTGTGGACCTCATAAGTTAGGCAATTATATCCAGCTGTGAGGATGTTATAACACCACTGTACTCAAACCTCATCAGAACACCAATAGAGTACAATGCACCCTTTTGCATACCCTTTTACCAGACACCTGCAGCAGAAGGAGAGACCACAAGGGGTTCTCCACAAAAAATACAGGGCCTACAAACCAAGCCATAATGTACATGGATAGAGTGGAAGCTCTGTTACTGTATCCTGTATCCTGTATCATGTAACAGGAAAAGAGGAAGGCCTAAGATAAGGTTTATGGATGTGGTAAGAGAGGGCATGCAGGTGGTTGGTGTGACAGAGCAAGATGCAGAGGACAGGAAGAAATGGAAACAGTTGATCTGCTGTGGTGACCCATGATGGGAGCAGCTGAAAGAAGAAGACGATAGGATGAGGTGACTTGTGCCTGATCTACAGGCCAGTCTCTGACCCTGCCCTGATGAAAATGCTTCACATCCACAAATATAATGGCATAAGAGTCACTCACTCTAGGCATCTTATCCTAGCTTGTCAGAGTAACAGAACAAGCTTGAGAGACAGCTATAGCTGATGACATCAGCAGAGTCTGTTGATAGGAAGATGGTAATATCAATGTCCAACATGCTGGTGTACAATGTCCTCTCTAATGTCAAACAAGTGCACATACACATGCACACACACAAAAACACACATACACTTTGATTGCAGTGAGAACAGAACTCTTACATATCTTACTACACTGACCGGAGACCTCTGTATTCAACACAAGCACTACGGCACAAGTCTGACTTAGAGAATGTCAGACAACACTTTATAGTGATGACATCAGCAGGGTCTGTTGACAGGAAGATGGTTATAGCAGTGTCCCAAATACTAGTGTAAAATGCTCTCTCTAATGTCAAGCAAGTGCATAAATACACACACATCAGTTGACTACAGTGAGATTAAAACCCCTACCTATCTAAGTACATGGACTACAGAACTGTGTCCTTCCCATATGTGCCAGGGCACAAGTCTGACTTTTACATGGCTGCAGGCCAATTTATAGTGATTGACATCAGCAGTGAATGTTGGAGGGAATATGCTGTGAGGGTTGCATGAAATGGATGTGTAGGCATGTGTATCTGTCAAAATATTGGTGATCCATGGTTTTGGACTGGTAACTGCAGGATACTCAATAATGCTCTTCTACCTAGATAGACACACACACACACACACACACACACACACACACACACACACACACACACACACACACACACACACACACACACACACACACACCAGTTGACTGCGGTGAGATGAGAACCTCTACCTAAGTGCATAGACTAAAGAACTGAATACTTTACACAAGCACCACTGCAACAAGAACACCTTTTGAAATGCTGCAGGCCAATTTATAGTGGATTACATCAGCAGTGTATGTTGGAGTGAAGATGTTGGGAGGCCTGCAAGAAATTCATAGCTAGCCATATCTAACTGCTAAGATATTAAAGTTCTGCATGTTACCAGATTGATGAGTGTGCATTGTGTAGTATTTGGTGTTGTGTTTCTAATGTGCAGGTATACTTTAATAGACGGCTTTGCAAACTATATGCAAACAGGTGTCCACATTACTACAAGTATTGGAAAATCTGAATGTGTGCTGTCATTATAAAGATATGCATGGTATATAAGACAGCATTTGTTATGTATTTCTGTAGTGTAGTTGATATATTTGTGAATAAGCACTGAGAGACCAAGGTTACAGTCAAGGGAGAGGTAACAGATTACTGCTTTAAAATATGTGTTATTTTCTTAGATAGTGCCTTTCTTTTGTTTTTGTTTTTAAATGTACTTTCATGGGATGAAGATTAAATGGACAATAAACAGAAGTAATACATGCTAGTGCCCACTTTACATAGCACAATGCTGAGCAATGGGTTTGAGCCATGAGTGGCAAAGTGTATGCACATGCTAAATGCACATATTTACTGCTTTCCCTGTTTGCACATAGTTAAGAAGCAAGCAAACGCGATCTTCACTGATAACAGTATGGGAGTTCTCAGTAATAAGTGTATTAAACACACCTGCTGCTTAGCTGACTCTGTGGATTGACACATTTCTTTTGAAGCCCAAATGATACAGGGTTCAAATCCAGGTATATGTAATAATTTTAAATAAGTATGATAATGCAATGAAATAATTCTTTATGCTACATTCACTGTGTGTTAGTGTGTGTTACATTCCCACAGTATGCTTAAGCAGCATTGAGTGGAGGTAAATGCGCCAGTGAAGAGCCATTCACCATCACTTGACATTGGTATGCAATGCCAAACTCCATGCAAACAAAGAGGCCAAAAATGAAGGGCTCCATTGCTTTTTTGTATTCTTATGTGTGTTGTGTGTGATTCTATTTCTTGACCAGATTAAAGGTGTTAAAATGGGGTAGATAGGAAAGTGGTGAAATGAGAGCAAGCAGGGGAAGAACAAAGGGAAAGCAATATAGGAATGTGAAGGAGGAATGTAGGAAAGAACCATAGCTATCCATTTCAACAATGTAAAATGAAAATATGTACAGAATATTAGCTGAATTTGGACTGTCACCTCCACAAAAAGGGGTGACAACACAATCATGTATAGCCAATTGGACCAAATTAAATGTGTCAAGAAGAAATGTGTACAAAGTGGAGAGCTATGTATGAGATGATATATATTTTTTGTGGGACAGGTGCATGTTTTTTTTACTTCAGTAATAGAGGAATGCTGGATAAGGAATGCTGGTATTTTTGTTTCATGTAAGTTGAGTAGGCGAGGCAGCTGATGCAAACCAACAGGACAACAAGACAGGACACAGGGATGGTGAGGGACACAAAAGGTTGTGGGACACAATAATTAGGGTTAGGAAGGGGACAACACAAGCCCATGCCCATCAAACATGGGGACAGTGAGAATCTAGTCCTCACATATGGGACTGTCATCACCTTAGACTATTGGCTGCTGGAGAGCTTGACATCTCCTCCTCCAATGGATAATAAGGGAAAATAGCCTCTCCTTCTGGTGTAGGTGTGCACCAATGGTGCTGTGCACAATGCTACAAACCAACCCTGGCATCTCCTGTTGGATGATAAAATCCCCACCTTCTGCAGTTTTCCCAGAGGGTATCACAGCATTAGCTACAGGGGTAGTGCTACCTGAGGGTGCAGGTAGTGTAGGGGCAGCAGAGGCAGTACTGCCAGGTTGGGTCTCTGATGTGCTGGGTGTCGGTGCTGGAGCCGGTGGAGCAGGGGCAGGCTGAGCTACTGGGGTCAGCCTACCTTTTTCTGCTGTAAAGCATTTAGTGATTTGTTAGAGATTGATGACATGGAAACATTCTGGCAACACATAATAGAAAAAAAGAGATAAGGGTAGGGGTGAGAGAAAAAAACGAGATCCAATTAGTATCATCGTATGTGACATAGAATGCATTATTACAATAACGCAACTATTTTATCTAAAGTTTTACATTTAAGTATACTTTATAACAACTACAAACTATAATAACTTATTGCTTAAAATAATCCTTGCAATGTCCAGATATTGCATGTATACATGGTCCAATTATGCAGATTAAAGTTAACAGCAGGGCATTTATGCCACTTGTGTAGTATTTAATTTATGTAATATTATTAAAGGATTGCACTACTTTATACCTGTTACTCATGGTATTTGAACCCACAATGTCTGACTACAGTCTTACACCTGACTCCTAAAGTTGGTTTGTGCTACAGACTGACACATGCATACTTTCTTTTACAGTTAAGATATGCATGCTTACTTTTCTACTACTGTATAGAAAAGACAATATATATTTTTTTAATTTAAAAGTTACAATAATACTTATCTTGCACTTCCTACACACGTTTGCTTCCCTCAGTCTCTTTATATGCTCAGCATGGGCCTGCTTGTTCACACTGATTTCTGAATTAGCTGTGAAAAGAAAAGAAAAGAAGAGAGCAGAAGAGCATTATGCATACCAGTCTTGTCTATATTTAGTTTGCTATTTATTATAAATTCTCTTTGTTAGTATACTTACACAATTGTGGAATGTTGCTAGCTCTGAACTCATCCAGCCACTGGTTAAGTGTATCCTTCTTGCACACTTTTCGGTCATTAAAGTGGTGTCTACACTGTTCTTCAGTGTGTGGAATGTCAATCGCACTGAATACAGCCTTGCCCAGACTATTCCAAGCCTCATACTTGTACTGGGACCTGGTATAGTCCCTCTGCAAAAGCCTTTGCTGTAGCAGTTTATCAGGAGTCCAATAAAAATTCTGGATTCTTCAACATCCACCTCTGTGCCTAAATTGGGCACCTTCCCCTCTAACACCAGACATATCTAACCAGAAAGCTCTGCAATACCAAATAATGATTTCACACCAATAAGTGCTATCACGTTTACTGGTAGTGCACAAACTCAAGCATGATGCTAACCATGTTTGCGCAATGTTAAGCAGAGAGCAACAGTGCCAAACAGAGAGGAAATCAGTTTTCTAAATAGGACAGTTAATATGATAGTTGGCATTAGCTTGATGGTTGGTTGCTATTGTAACTGTTAAGTGATTTAACTTTGCAGACATGTATAAGTTATGACCTGACATATTTTTGTCTGGCTTTACACACTGATAAAATTAATTTTTTACAATTTGGAATTCAAACCTGTGCATAAGGGACAAAACAGTTTTCTTCCAAAATGGTGATTTTTCATCCTTTCCACAGAAGAAATGCTTCTCAGACAAACTCATTATTTATATATAAATACACATAACAGAATGAGGAGTCAATCATATATGTGTGTCACCTCACAATGTCCTGGTTTATACATTTATATATGTATGAGTCTTATTGAAGTCCAAATTCTATTCAAGGCCAGAGAACACAATTACGATTACAGAAACGTAGTCAGTATGCCCTCAGTCATATACACATCTGAACCTTCAAAACACAGTAAGCATGTCTTATCCCTCATATCTATAATTCATATGAGCTCCACTGGTATGCATAGTTATTGTTATTTATAATTGTGTTTAAATTATTATAAGTAATATTTAATATAAAATGAATTGGAACAATAGTAAAAATGTCTGGAATTTCCTGTATTAGAACCCAGGACTATATGTATGGCAGTCCTTCACTTACACCTGTTGCCACAGGAATATTGAAATAACACTTGAATATTTTCCTGTTTATTACTATAAACTGAACTGTAACAACAGTAAAAATATGTTGATCTTCCTGTATTAGAACCCAGGACCATCTGCATTACAGCACTTCATTTACACCTGGTACCACAGGAATAGTTAAATAGTTGCATATTTTCCTATTCATTATTAACTTCTGTGTGTTAACTGCAGTGTAACACCACTTACAGTGTTTGAGCAGTACCCAACAGAATTAATAGAGTATCTCCATTTTGGAATTGACTGTCTGGTTCCTCTCTGCAGGCGTTGTAGACTCGCAGGTGTTGACAAAGGTTGCTAAATGCCGTGCAGCACTGCTAAGTGGTGTTGCGGGATGGAAAGTCAAAAATGTGACAACCTTTTTTGACATTTAGAATGTCTGTGTCATGTCTGCAGGTGTTCTGTCTGTTTCCTGTGTGGGCCACTATTCCAGGCTTGTGTGATAGTAAGTATCGTGCAAACAAGAAAAGAAAAGTGAAACTTGTTTTAGCCTTGTGATCAGTGTTTATTAGGTTTCATCCCTCAAAGACAAAGGTGGGACTTCAGCCCTGTTGTATTAATAGTAAAATGAATGTTATATTAAGTATTAACAAATGTTAAATAAATAAATATGTGTTGTGTGGATCAACATGTTTAGCAGATGTACTACATGCACAAGAGATTCACATGTGTAGTTGATGTACTGGTCATCAAGGAAGTACTCTATATGATATTTATTGTGTTCCCCATTTCCCCTGTTTGCGCTAAGCCATACACCTTGCAAATACTGGCATGAAAACTAAAAAAATAGAAAATTAGAAAAAAAGGAAGAAAAAATATCTATTCAATGAACAACAACTACAAAATTTATGTTGGTACACATGAAATATTTTATGTGGATCTGAATTTCAACTTTCACTCTAATGAACTTTCAAAACAAAGTAAGGGTGTCTTATCCCTCTTTGCCACAGAAGCAGCTTTGTAGCAGAGAATGAAAGTCATTGTGCATACAAGCAACTGCAACCTCATCCACAATATTAAAAAATATATGACAGTTGTACACGTTTGAGTTGTTTGCACATGTATCAATTTCAGATGTAGTGGAATGAGTGATCACACAACCATTTTTGTCAACTGCTTGAAGAAATGCAGCTCTGTCTTATCTCTCTGTATATGCTGCTTATTCTTTTCTCTAACCAGTAATCTTAGACATGCAGTTAAGGCATTTTGTATCACTGTCCAAGGCATTTTGTATCACTGTCCTTAAAATAGCTGAGTATATGAAATGACAATAATATGTAGTTGTCAACAAATGCAGGGAAGGTTGGATTTTACTGAACAGAAACTGAAATGTGTACTGCTTACTTACATTTAAAATCTTGATACAATTACTTCTATACTTTGTAAGTCTAACCTGGCTGACACACCCACTGGAGATAAAGGAGTCTGAATTCCTGCTATGTTTTCCTTCTCCCTACCAGTAATCATTCACAGATGCAATCCATTAGCAAAAACACAGAGGAAGTGTCTGCTCTAGGTTTACATTTGCTTCACAGAGCCAAGAATTTGGGATTCAGCACTTCTAATGTGTTCACACCTCATTTGCATCTTCACTGTGCTCACAGGCCTGAATCTACACTATAAAAAGGGAAGAGTGTAGCTAGGGAACCTGAGGGTGAGGGGATTTGTTTATGTGGATAACATAGAAGATTGCTATAAATTTGGTTTATCTGCAGAGAAGACTACTGGATCTTGATAAGGTATGATTGCATTTTTCAGTTATATACTGGATATGCTCAGATGTAAATTAGAAACATTTTTATATATGCATTAGCAAATGCTACTTTTATCTGTATGCACTTTTTAGATGTTTACTGATATGGCATAGGCATTTTCGACGGGGCATTTTACTTTCTCAAATGCACAGCCTTATTAGCTCTCATCACAAGTGCTAATATTACAACTGTTTTCTCTTTACACTCTTCTGTTGTTGTTTTACTGAGATGTAAATGCCCTATATTGTCAGTGACACAGGGGTGTTAGCCTTCTAGGATGGCCCATAGACATCTATGGGGAGTGCTGGCCACAGGTAGAGGTGACTTGTCAGTTGCATAAAATTCAGTGTTCTGTGGTAAATGTGCAGCTGTTTTGGGACAGTTTATTTAATAGCACTTATAGCAGTTCACTGATGTTTTATTCCTTTTTGTTTGTTAGCAAAATGTGTCATCTGTTTGTTGTTTGGGAGTGGGGGAGACAAGCTCCATTTCTGAGTTGGCACAAACAATATTTTTGTACAGAGGTTGTTACTCCCCAAGTTTTGGATCCAACCTTGCTTTGCTTGTGACTGTAATATTTTACAACCACATCATTTTTTATATTGACTATCTTGATTGTTTTTTTGTTTCTCCAGTATGTAATATTGAAAAACTACTTTTATGTGTCATATCTAAGCAGGACTTTTATTTATGTGATACTTATGTGTATTATCCATCCCAGTCCCCACAGACCATCCCTTCAATGACATTGAGGATGAAGTAATTGTCCAGGCATTTAAGCGACATGGTGCCTTTCTGCTTGAGAGAGGACATAGGGATATGTCTGGCAGAATGGAAATTTAGCAGCAGATAGTGGCTGATGTAAATGCTGCTGGTGGCCTGAACAGGACATATGATCACATGGGTTATAGGGCCACAGATATGATGTCATCAGCCCAGAGGAGAGCAGCTGCAGGGACCCATGCACAGTTGGCTAATAGGGGGTGATGCTGCTACAAAGCCACCAGTGACATTAAATGAAGAGTTTGTATCCACTGCCAGGGATCCAGAAAGCTCAGTGGAAAGTGCACAACAGCATGTGATTGATATTGGTGTTGCTGTTTCAGGGAAGACAAGTATGTCCCAGGAGGAGCTTCCGGGTAGGCTTACCTATCTCAGTTGTTAAATATCTCTTGCATAGTAAAATATTGACAATACTTAAGTTTTGTTTAACATTTTTTTGGGTGGTGGTTGTAAATTGATACAATTAACAACACATTCTGGTTGATTACACATGAGCTTGGGGTGGACATCTCATCCATGCTTTTGTTTAAAGTATTAATGGACATATAAAGGGCCAAAAGTTTTAACCCGCTGTGTTGCTGTTAATTGTGATGATGGTGTCCTTACCTTTTGCTTAACGTCTTCCAGAACCATCCTCCATAGGAAATCTGGAGTCGTCTGCACATGGTAATCCAAACATGTTTATATCAGTACTGATGAGCAGTTCACAGAAATATCTATTTTTATCCATATGTGTGATGTGGATGTCAGGACTGTTGTGTGTATTGCTGTATTGTCTGTAATAGTAGCATCAGTTAGTTTGTTAGCATATATTGGACTATAGTAGTGTAGGTATTGATTTACTTCCTGTGTTTTCTGCTTATTATCACAGGTGATCCTGACAGTGGAAGTGTAGGACTCCTGCCACCTGATGTCAGAGTACAGGCAGACTCTGATGATGATGGTAGGCAAACAGAAGCACAGTCGGGGGGGGGGTGTAGAGGTTGAATCTGACACTGAGGTTGACATAAATCCTTCCCCAGTAATTCAATCAGACACAGCCAGTATGCCTACACCAACTCATTCCACTAAGCCCTCAGATATTGGACATGTGAAGGGTAAGACACTCGATCAGGGTAGTATGGTTACTGAAGCTTCAGTGCCTGTTGACTCTGACCACAGCCAATGTGTGGGTGAAGTGCCATGCAGGAGGGTTGTTAGGGGTGCTCAGAGGTGGCCTGATGTCCATCCTTCACCTGATCCAGGTGTGTCTTTTCATGCTACTAGATGTATATCTAGGGTCATCATGGAGGTGCAAGAACATTCCAATAGGTCCTCCAAAGAAATGTTAGGGTAGTACATGTAGCACAGGCTGACATGTGTGACTACTTCCACCATGTTGCCGATTCAATGGAGTGGATGAATGGCATGTTGGAACGGGCAGTGTCTGTGATGGAACATCCGCATCATCTGATGTTAGCCTATGTGTCTGTGCCTGATCACACTTCCGTAGTAGCATTACTTCCACTGCCCCATCAGTGGTTGAGGTGTCCATACCCAGACATGGCAAGCCATTGGGTCATGGTCCTGGGCATCCTCCTGAGGGCAGCTCATTCAGCAGACATCAGTCACATTCAGGTAGCAGCAGTGCACCTGACTGTGGGCATGGATGTGCTAGTGCAACTCCTGGCAGAGCCAGTTCTTGGGGTTGGGTACAACGACAATGAACTGCCACCTCTATCATGCACAGCTCACACCTGTCTGACATACCAAAAGCTAGAGGTAGCAGAGCTAGTACAGAGCTTTGCTATGTTCTTGCAGACACTCACACACCAATTTCACCTGGAGAGTCCATACAGATACACACACAGCAGATACATGGTTTGGCCGTGAGACTTAAAGCTCATTCTGTCTCAGTGGCCATTTGTTACTTTATCCAAGTGTCTGCCTGTTTCACTTTCTTACTCACATGCACTAAGTTAACTTTTGTTTCAGCCTAGGCTTCCTGAACACCCTCACCACCCCACACAACATCCTGTGCAAGTGACGATAACTGTGCTATAGCCTTGTTTTCCATCTTTTTGATTTAGGGATACATAAACTTTTGTGTCTGATGCTCAGAGTGCATAGCTGAATTAGTGCTTAGAATATCTGTGTTTGTGATACTGTTTTATTAATTGTACTGCTTTCTTACAGGTTTTTGTAATATATATACATGCCTCCCACACTCTTACAGCAAAAAAAGATAGACCAAGCCATAAACAAAAGTGAAACAAAGGCTGAACAATAGGGAGACATTTTAAATATTTTGTTCTTACAAAGTTAGAAACAGTTGATAGAATCAAACAGTTTTTGCATCAGTATTTTTAGGATTTTTCTGAGGGATGTGAAGTCTGAGACTGAAATATGTCATTCATTTCTAACTTCTCTCCTTAAAGATTTGCCAGTACGAAAATATGAGCTCAAACTGAGGACATTCGGTGACCGTCAATACTTTTCAGAGGTATGAATGTGTGAATTGTTGATGCCTGAGGCTTATTACTTGATCGAGGACACAGATGTTCCCATAAGTCACTGCTGTCACATCTTCATGTCACTGCTGTAAAAATCAACCACCTTTTACTTACTTACATTACGAAGTAACAGTATTCCAGGCTGTGCCATTCATTTGTATTATTACACATTATTTGTTCTATTCCAGGTTCAGCACTTACCTTGTAAATCTGGCAGTTGCTACAGTTTTAGTTCAGGGCTGACTCTGTCTGATGCAAACAGCACACACCCATTACATGGGTAGGTAAAGTTTGTCAGCATTGCTAGGCATCGATGTTACTATATGTATGTGTGTAGGATGAAGGTTTTAGCCCCTTAAGTGGTGAGTGAGTGTGCCATGCATTGCCTCTTAGCCAATGCAAGGGAATATTGAGCACGCCTACATCTGCCTACATACAGCAGCTGCTGGCTCCCCCTCTGACTGCTCACCTGCATGTGGCTGTGGTGACCTTACCAGAGCTGGTGGGATGTGAGTCCCTTCCCCTTGCTGATCCTGCTGAAGCTGTTTTCTCAGGATGATGTTGTGAAGCATGGCACAGATGGTGAAGATTTCAGTTGGTGTATGTGGATTGTACTGCAGGGCTCCCCCAGATGTATCTAGGCAACAGAACCTTGACTTCAGCAGCCCAAACACATGCTCTATGATATTTCTGGTTTGAGCATGTGCCTCATTATGGCGTTCTTTAGTGGGTGTGTGTGCATTTCTGATAGGCCTTATCAGCCATGGTTCCAGTGCATAATCTGCATCCCCCAGTAAATGACCCTATACGATATTAACCCTAGTGAACATCTGATACAGTTGGGAGGTGTGCCAGATATGTGAGTCATGGTAACTGCCTGAGTTGCCAGCACACACATTCAAGATGATTCCCTTAGCATTACACATGACTTGGGAGTTAAGGGAGTGGAAGCCTTTTCTATTTATGTAGACCCTTCCCTGTTCCATGGGTAGTGCTTTGACTTCTATATGTGTACAATCTATGGCACCCAGTACTTCAGGGTAGTGTGCTGCAGGGTATAACTCTTGCATATCTGTGGCCCTGTCGTCAAGTGTATAGGGAAAATATATGTGGTTAATGGCATGTTGGAGCATAGCATTCAGGAATTGATGGAGGATCCTGAATGCTGATGCCTATGACACCCCCAGCATGTCCTGTGTTGGTCTCTGAAAGGTTCCTGTACCTAAAATTCTAAGTGCTACACATACCTTTGTCTTTACTGATATGTACTTTACTGTTTGACCTTGGTCTGAATTGAGGATGACAGAGGTTGCAAAGTTCCTGCAGCGCTCTGCAATTTCCACCTCAAGTAGATTGTGATATGTTAAACTGGGTCTGAAAACTTTTCTCCGTCTTGGCTGTAGAAGCAGACTAGACTTAAGCCTGTTGTACATACACAGTAATTAAAGCAACAGCAGCTCCAAACATTCTTTCTGTGTAGACTTCTTTCTGTGACTGTATGCCAATAGGTTTTGGAATTTGCAAGAAAAAACAACACTAAGTCTATACGGTTGCTTCATAGCTTGTTGAACAGCTCCTCCATCTTGAATTGGTTGATTAGTATACAGTTTAGCTACTTATGCTGTAATTAGCATGCCACAATGTTTATCATGATTGTATTGCTCTACACAACGTGTAGAGCCACTTACTTAATATGAAACAGTGTGCTGCCATAACACACACATGGTTTTATCGGCTTGTGTAGGGTTTATTGAATCTGCACCTAAAATGTAGTACTCTTTTAACAATATTTTGGCTTTGAAGGGCAATGATTTATAGACCTTAAACTTTTTAATGTGGCAAACAGCTTTGCCTATTTCTACTAAAGACAATAGATTTAATAAAACCTCTCACTAAAGGCCAGTTAATATGGTCAAATTTAAATTCTGTAGAAAAAGATTAACTCATAATCTTCATATGTCCTGTCAAAGAGGCACTGTTAAAACACTTGTCTTATATTCCATAAATACCTGGTTAACGCTCTTTTCATGTAGTCTAGCTCATTAGGGAAGGGTGGTGCATTTAGTTTTATATGTGAAACTTTCAAAAGAATGGTTAAAGAAACAAATCATGGGCATGAAGTACTACACAACTGAGTTACAAAAAACAGCACACAGTGCATGTATGTTACTGCACCCCCATGATATCACTTCAGGTTCATGATGACTTCTATGAAAACTTATTACCCTTGTCATAATGTAAATTATTTTTGTACATGGTGAGCTAACTATGCTTTAACCAGCTTACCTCAGTCTGGCTAATGCATTTCTGACACTACATAAATGGAATTATGCATACATTTAGGGATCTAAGAGCAAAGTAATATATAATTACTTCCATCCACAACTGGACACATACTCATACACAACAGGTAAGAACATCTGGACACCCTGTCCTCATCATCCCCTGTCACCAGCCATGATTTGCATAATGACAACAGACTGGTAAACAGACCTTGGGGAAGAGTGCAACTTCTAATAAGTAAAGAGACATAAAAATGGCATTACAACTATTGTTAATTCAAATATTAACTCAGATTATGCTTCAAATTTGCTAACTGCTACCCTGCATTAGCAACCACTCCCTCCTACACATAGGAGTAGTATATATGCAACAGCCAACATCTATTTCTACATTAAATAACTAAGATTATAATGCAACTAAATCATATTAATCAAACTACTGTACTTCTTGATGACCTCAATGTAAATGCCACAGGAACACAAGGCTCCCAGCAAAACAAGCATTAACAGATGGCAGGTACAACCAACAAGATCAAATCCTTCCAAAAGTAAACATTACTTGATCTTATTATAACAAATCCCTGAATGCTGCTTAAATGTAAACACCACCTCAATGCCCTGAGAGACCAATGACCAGTAACTACCCTCTAGACATTAAAAACAATGGGACAACTAGCAAAGTTAAATGTACCATGGTCAATACACAAGCCAAAAAAGCAGAATTATATAATGTTTTAAATAACGCAGTCTGTAACATATTATACACTAACTCTGCCTAGAATACTTCATTGACCAACTTGAAATGGTCCAAAATAACATCTTCCTAGTAAAAATTAGGTGACTCAGAGGGCAAACATTTCCCTAGATAAACAATGAAATAATCTTCACAACAAGAGAAGAAACAAGGCGAAGAAAAACAGTACAAATAAAACTATCTGCCAAGAATTGCTAATGATAAAAAGCAGTGCAGTGGTGCTGTATACTCTGCCAAAGCTACTTACCTCAGGCATAAATAATTCTGTAAATGATCCCACCTTAAACAGTATTGGAAACAATAAATGAACTTACAACACCTATTAACAGCAATATCTCAGCTAACTCCTCTAAGAAAACAAACCTATTCTCACCAGAACATAAGGACAGCCTACTCTTTTTTTTTTATTATTATAAGGACAGCCTACCCTTGTCAAAATATGTCCTAAATGAATTTCAAAAGAGTTTTTCACCATCACAGTTCCATTCACAGGATAGCCACGTTATACAAACTAAATTCACACATTAACTGATATGGGCCCAGCAGTCCACTTTAAAGAAATAGCCTTCACACAAGTTAAAAAAATTGTTAAAAATTAAAAAAAAAAAAAACACAGGGTTATCCTTCAGCAAAATATATCCATCATTCCCACAGCTAATATAAACCACTGACATTTTCTGAATGAAGTGATACAGCAATCCAGAGTTTTTAAACATCCCCTGGACCAACGTCTGCCTTGTTGATGAAGAAATGTACTAGTTCCAATAGAAAGTGTAATCAAACCGAGTTTGTGACTAAAACTGGCTCTTTGACTAGCTGATGTAGCCCTACTATAAATGAAATGCTAAAAAGTTGTCTTTTTGTTTTGTTTATACGTGGGCCTTTTCAGACATAACTATTTGTCCTTCCTTGCCCGTATAATATTGCAATAAATATATCCAGCATGACAACCTTACTAAACACCTTATTATCCCTGTAGCAAGCTGCTTGGTGGTGTTTCTAACTTTCTAGGAACTGTATATAGTTACCGCAAGTCTGATTTTAATTATTGCTCTTACAAATTAAGACATTTGTAAAGAATGATAGGTTTCGCATGTGCATGCATTTACTGAAAGGTTTTTAAGTGTGAAACTTAAATGCCTGTTATTATTTAGTAAATTCACTGCCAAATGATTTGCCAAAAACCATAATCATCACCAAAAATCACCAACACTTTCGAGTACTTGATCAGATTTACCTGCTGATTACTTTATGTACAAGTAATCTCTCTTGCTTTACATATATATTTTACACACACATGTATGTGTATACAGCAAATAGTTTATACACGCCAATTACCACGAATACATACATCATTACTAGGCTAGCATATATTTAATAATGCCACCTTGCTGTGGGCCGTATGATTTACCTGCTGATTATAGGATGTTTTTGTACAGTTAATGTGTCTACAGTAGATGCGTGTGTGCTTTCTTACGTCCTTCCTGCTATCGACGTTTAATCTTACAGGTTTATTTATTTTTAAACAGTGACAGTGTTAAATTACCATTTGTAGTGTTTTACTCTTTTCTTAGAGGTGAAAGCATTATGGTGCGTAATTTAGAACTTTTCAAGGCTGACCGCAAACTGCCATTGACATCTGCTGTTTTATATATTTTATGTACTATCGTAAATTCATATTTAATAAATACACTTAGAGTACACGTTGTACACAATCCCAGTGCCGCGAATATTTTATTAATATTCATTACAACGCACTGAATTAATGACTGCACGTAGAAAATGCATAATAACGTCGGTGGGCGTAGACGTTTGGATGTTGTGGGTGGGGTTTAGACCAGGTTTGCTACTGCGCCTGAGGGGTATCTACGTCTGTAACAAAAGAGAAGAACAATAAATTGACGCATTAACTTCCTTCACTCCCAGAATGCAACAAAATAGGAAATAGTAATCTGTTTCACCCGGAAATATTGACTTCTGCCGGTGTGTGCTTGTGTTTTGAATGAAATCGGGCTGATTCATTCCTGCTCGGGGAAGAAGTAAAAGTGACGTTATACATATTCCTGCGGCGAAATGTAAGGGATGTTATTGATTTTACATTAGATTTCTTTTTTTAAGATGGGAACAGCCTTGATAAGCCGTGGAACCACTACAGTGTTGAAAGTTTGATAAGTTCAGTATTGTGACCACTTGAACTGGTTGCACTGTATTGCATACTTCTAAATAGGGCCTGAGCAAATTTGAACTTCTCTGTGAATTATCTTGTAGTAGTGCATAATTTGACATTTCGTATAGAGTACGTTTTGCAGCATATATAAAAGTGGCATGATAAACATATGCACTTTTGTAGCACAATTTAAATATTGCAGAGTCATGGTAACAGTAGATAGAGAGCTTACTCAAATGTTGCTGTATGTGGAATGAATAAAATGTTTAGTTCAGCATAAACGAAGTTAAGTGGAGGCATTTTGTTTTGTTATTTTCGTACAAGATGTTGATTTGTAGCAGTAGGAGTCTGGAGAAAAGGATCAGCTAATCGTTTTCAGTTGGAAAGGAGATCTATCCAAGGTACTCAGCACTGAAGTGGCATTAAGTAAAGGATTGTTCTTTGTTCCTAATTGCATTACCACTGAATAACTTATAGTTAATCTCATTAAAACATTTCTAGAATACTTAAACTTGCACGATGGTCCAAAGGCAAAAACACAATATGGGTGAATATTTTGATATTGTCAATTTAAATATCATTCTTGTACTTTTTCTTCACCATATCACATAATGTTAACCATTTTGAGGATATGATGATTAGGGTATGTAAGTGCACAAAATGTTTGTAAAGGGGGTTTAATAATGTTTCTTATGATGAAATGTGTACATTAAAACAGCAGACAAAATCAGGTGGTTAACACTCAAGCTGATATAGGTGGTTGTATAGTCGTGCTGGATTGTGATATTTGATTCTGAAGCTTTATCATAACAAATAACTCAAAGATTTATATAAAGAAGAAGATGTTGATATAACCAATATGTTTTTGGCCATAACAGATGAAAGTGATTAAAATAAAGTTTATTTATTAAAAGGGTATTATTTTTATCAGTTGTTGCATTAGCTGACCACTCTCTCTCTCTCACACACACACACCCCCTTTGGATTTTTAGGTTTTGGTTCAATATGCTTTTTTTGGAGCTTGTCTTTGAGTAATGTTTTTTGTAGGAAATTGATAGCTTCTTTACAGGAAGGAGTTGACACTATAATTATTTGTGATGGCTTACAAAATGAACTGTTGGTTAAAGATCTGTCCCCTCAGTATTTTTACTTATTACCAACTGTGCCTAAGACTTTGATTAATCTTCCTGGATGACCAGTAATCTCTAGCGGGATTCTTTGACTGCATATTTATTTGATTTTTTTGGAAGTTTAAAGCCATTATTAACACAAGTTTCGCTTTGTATTAAATAAAAACTTTTGGGTGATTTACAGATTTTAGTCACTAGTGTTTTGTACAATTTAGATGTTTAACCTCTCTGTACTTCTGTCCCACGTAAGAGTTTACTGGTTATTACGTATTAGTTTAGTGTCCAGTGAATTTGATGATAGTCTCTTCCAGATACATGAGTTTGTCCCAAGGCTATTTTTTTATTTTTAACATTCTTATATTAAGTTGTGTGGTATGGCTGTGGGTTTTCTTTCACACCTAAATATGCTAATTTATGCATGGGATATTTTGAGAAATTTTGTGAAAACATCTTTCTGCATTATATTAATTTATAGCAACGGTTTTGGGCAACTTTTGTCTTGTTTGATCCAGCACTGTATCAGAGTAAAAGGCATTTTTCTTTGTATTTAAATAACTTATCGGGAAATATCTTATTGGGGTCATCTTTCATTTTGTTTTTTTAGGTGTGTGTATTATCAAGCTGATTAATTTCCACATCTATGTATATTGCAAATCATTTTCCAAGAGTGTGCATTTACATGTCTCTCTAGCTGCCATTCACCACACATCATTAATACATTACCAAGTCTCAGTCTATATGAATTAAGCACATATGTTCTGTTGAACATTTAGTATAGGTGACTGAGGATTTGAGATATAGATTTTTGAGAGGGGTGGTTACCACTTGAATCTTATTAAAGCCTTTGTATTCAAAGTTAACAATATATACTCTGTAATGTTTTACTGATTTGCAAGGTTTATCCGGATATATCCTCATCACCTGAAACTCCTTGATTTCCTAAAACCAGTGGGACCAGTATAGCCAAGATTATGGGATAATTGACTTGTCAATATTAACAGAAGACAGTTTTCCCCAAAATGTGTTTCTTTCCATGAGTTAATTCAGTTACAGAAAAGGGAGATTTTTTTCACGATTACTTGTGATACCTCTAGGGTGATTTACTTTGCCCACTTTTTTTAATTCACATCAGGGAAACATATTAATGTTATTAAGATGAAGAAATTATTTCTGATGGCTTACAAAGCATTTATAACTCGCCAGACAAACAGTTTCATTTATGGGGATTGAGTCTTTAGTGGAAGAGCTTTGCGTTAATCTAGAATGCAGAATATTTTAACAATGAAGGAAAGGTGGGCACTTAGATTAGGTGCCCTTTTTCATCATGTGTTAAATGATACTTATTAGTATTGTATTGTTTTATTATTGTATTTATATATTGTTGGCTTGCAGTTTCATACGTTTTTGACAGGTTATAGGTCAGAAGACGCTCAAGAAACTCTGATGCTACTGAATCCATCTTAAACTCTGGCAGTTGGCACAGAGATTAAGGTTGTGAACTGCAGTTCCTCTGGTACAGGGTTTGATTCCCTTAGCCCATTTGTCTACTGTGTGACTGAGCAAATGATGTAACCAGACATTGCTCTCAGATGTTTCTGAAAAGGAACTGTGTGTCTAGTGAAGCTATCCGGTTAGCAGGGAGGTTGGCGTAATAGTTAAGGTGCTTGCCTTAGAAACACAAGGTACAGGGTTTGATTCTGACATGGGGTAATTGGCTAGACTTAAAATGGCCCATAAGGGCAGTTAGCCTAGCACTAACTTACGAAGTCAACCTAAGAAGTTAAATGGGTGTTGTTTATAGCACAACAAGGTTATGGAGTTGGTATAACTGTTAAGGCATTTACCTCATTGGCACCAGGTACAGAGTTTGATTCTCTTCTTTGAAAAGGAAATTAGCTGGGATTAAAATGGCCTACAAAGTTGGCTAGCTTACTGCTTATCTGTGCAATATCAAGTCACCAAACTGCATATCGGTATTCATTTTGAATTTGTCCAAATTATTTGATTGCCTGATATAGGAAGGAAGTTCATTCCATAAAACGGATGCTCTAACAGAAGTAAACATTTGCCTAACCTTTGTTCTACAATTTTTTAAACCCAGTTTAAGGTAATTATTATGAAGGTTGATGGATCTCGTGTTCTTTTTTCCAGTGTTAAATAAAGCTTGCAGAGAAGGATCATGATGTACTATGAATGCTAGGGTAAACTTGACCCATAAATAATTATTGTGTAAGGTAAACACGTTTAATATATACATACTTTTTCATAACTCAAAAAGAGGGCCATAATATTTTTAGTGAATCTATGTTGGACTCTTTCTAAAGTTTTAAGGTGACTGTATTGTACTCCAATAAAGATTTAGGATAATGCAATTAAACATTTTTTGTACCTGATAGGTGTTTTTTTAACATAATCGCCAAACGTTTCATCCCTTTATTACATCTGCTGCCAGCATGCTTCCCAAATAAAAATGCGTTTCCAAGTAACATTCCAGGATCTTTGAAAATACTGACTTCAGATAAATTGGTACTGTTCACTAAATTGAAAAGTTAATCATTGACTTCTCAAAAAAACATGACACAACATTTATCAGGACTAAAATTCAGTCCTGTAGATTTAGCCCAACAATAAATTTCCTTTGTATAATTATTAATATTTTTAATGTCTTTATTGTTTGTAACAAAACCTATTTTTGCATATTCAGTGATCCAGCGTGATTTATTATGAATTGTTACAAAAAACATATTAAGCAACCCAGGGCCCAGAATTGGACCCTGATGTACTCCAGAAACAACAGGAGGAGACTTTAGTAATATTGACAAACTGGACCCTGATGTACTCCAGAAACAACAGGAGGAGACTTTAGTAATATTGACAAACTGCATACATTCTTTGCTTCTTCTTACATATGCTGTCAATGTGGGAAAACTCAAGTGTTCTTGCTTAAAAAGTAATAGAAGTTTCTTTTACACAGTTTTTAAGAATGTTCTCTAAAATTCTGCAGCCAGGATAATTTTTATACTTGTGTTCTATTAACCAGATGATACCATCTAAGGATAATTATCTTGTTGTAATTGTATTTTCTAGTGCATGTACTCTGACTGATGCTATACTTTCAAAGAAAATAGGTTCATGGTCCGAGAACCAAGAGGGTGACTGACAGAAACCTTTGCAATCACATGTTGCACATCTGAAGTTATCAGGTCTAGTAAGTGGTTACCCAGAGCATACCCCTCAAGTGTACAAATTTTCAGGGAATTTTTGCCTCTTATTTTTGGTAGATTTTTCATAAAATTGTGGCTTTGTGGTTACCTGGCAAATTAGTGGCAAATCTTTAAATACTGGAGTTAGAAAATAATGACAAGACATTTGAGTTTCAGGCTTCATATGATTCAGCAAATCCATGCTAATGCAAAACCTGTTCTATTAACTTTCTAAGTTTGTAAGAACAATATTTAAAAAAATGTCTCTCTTTTTAGGCCTTTTTCTCGCTTTTATTTATGGCTTTGTCCAGATTTCTTACTCTTAAGAGGTTGAGAGGTATGACACAAGAGTGTACTAGTTGATAGAATCCATGGAAAGCCAATATTTTAAGGAAGTACTTGGGGTGAAGGTTTACTGAACTGAGAAAATTATTTTAGCTCAAAACTTTCTTAACTGAAGCCTTCTGAATCTCTTCAGTTACAGACAGTCCAGCATTGTTCGTATGATTCAGTGGTGTAGTAAAAAAATTGTTTTGTTCCAACATGTAAGATTTTGGGATAACTTAGGTTTAACTTTTAGTACCCTTGATAGGAATGTGGTAATACTTGTTAAATGAACTAGTGTAGATAACATTCTTGTTCGGATTATAACAGTGTCTTTTTGGTTTAAGAGTAGAAGTCCCTGAGATCAATGTATAGGAAAATTAGTTTCAAGTTTATTAGGTAAAATTTTTTTTTGTATGCTTATCACAGATGTTTTTGATGTGAAGAAACATCTATTCGAATAGCAGTGGTTCCACAGTGTTTTGAATTTTTCACAATTGCCTCCGGGTATAACGACGGAAGAACAGAGCTGCTCCATCCTAATCCAGCAGGTGTGGAGCTGTCTATATTTGTATTTGCCTTTTTTTTGTCTTATTAAATTAAAAGCCATAACAATAGTGCAGTTATGCTCAACATCTGTACCATGTGGATTAATTTTTGCTGTTAGTACAAGGTTATGTAGCCAACTGAATCCGTACTACTGTTTTATCTAGTTGTTTTGTTGTTTCTTTATGTATCAAAGGCCCTAAAATTGGTTCAGGAAAATGAGATTATAATTTGTGATCTAAGTGTTTTGTTTCTTTATTGATTTTTATTTATTTTACATTTGTTTACTGGGAAAGTCCGACTAAACAAAAATGTCTTTTTTCAACGGAGGCCCAGGAAGAAAAGCTCAACATTTATAAATAACAGTATGATATATACAATGTACAGATGCAAGTGTTGATTCAGTCTTGGCACATAATGAAAAGTATGTGTTATACATTTCACTAATACAATCATATAATCTAGGTAGGAATAAAAAGAGGAGTACTGTGATTGAAGGTAAACCAAAAAAAAAAAAAGCAAGTTAAGTATACATATGCTTAGTTGGGGTATACTATTCAAATACAAAAATAACAGGTTGTGTTCTTTTAGCTGCCTTAAGGCATCTCTTTCCTGACCAGGATTTGTGCAAGAGCAGGTCTGGGATTCAGATAGGTCTGATTTGAGAAGTTTTTTTTAAAAGTTGGAAGTGTTAGTAGTGCTGGTATTTGATGGCAGGAAATTCCAAGTTTTGGCTATGCAGTTTGGGTAAAATGAAACTCCAGCAGCATTGTCAGGTTTGGATATATTTAAGAATGATTAACCACTGTCTTCTCTTAAACCCTAAGAAAACCAAACTTCTCCTCTTTTTACCCACACACCTGTCTCCCTCTATTAATTTCACAATTACTTCTAACAATGGCACCCTTATCTCTCCTGACCAAACAACCAAACTATTGGGTATTACTATTGACAACCTACTAAAATTTGATTTTCACATTAACTCCATCATAAAAGCAACTAATAGAAAGTTAGGCTCTCTCTATAGAATCAGAACTTTCCTAACACCTGAAGCTAGAACTACCATAGCAAGAACACATCTTATCTCTACTTTACTATATGCTTCCCCCATTTATACTAATCTATCGAAGCATAACATTAATAAGCTTACAACTGTCTACAACAACATTGCCAGATTTGCCACTGCCTCTCCATATAAAACACATCACTGTCTGAACCTCTCTAACCTAGGATGGCTGGAATTACCCCACCTAATTCAGTACTATCAGCTTACAATTGCCCACAAAGCCCTTTACTCCCCTGAAAACATACCCATGCTCTCCACCCTTATCAAACCCTACCACAACTTAAAAGCCCTATGCTCCTCTAATAAAATACTGATTCAAACCTCTCTTTCAAAGAATACAGCAGGTGACTCCATATTTTCCAACTCAGTCGGTAAAATCTGGAATAAACTTCCTCCAGACCTTATAGCCCAGACTTCCATTACTCTATTTAAGACCAAACTGAAACTCTTTCCTACTAAACACTGGCTTTGCTCTTGCATCAATCCTAGTTTATCTAGCTCCTCTTCGACCGCCTATTCTCCTCCTATATCCCTTAGACTTTCTCCCAAATCTATTTTTTCTTCCTTTCAACTTGAGATATGACTATCTCAACTATATTCCATACTTCTCTAGTAACACTTTTGTTCACTTTTTTAAAACAACTTAATTCTTCTCTCACCTTTTTTTCTCATATCTGTACTTAAATAACTTCCTTGTCTCTCTATCCCCCTTTTTTTTTGTATCTTCCTGAAATTGTTGTTTTTTGCCTTGCTTATTTGTGATTTTTATCCATTGTGTATTTTTGTATTTTACTGTTTTGTTACCATGTAGTAGAAGTAGATAGCGGAGCTTTTCTCCTCGGGCCTCCACTGAAAATGGACATGTATCCAGTTGGACTAGCCCGGTTAACAAATGTAAAATAAATAAATAAATAAAATAAAATAGTAGAATGGAATACCTTGTTGTTGGAGTAGTGTATTAGTAGATTTTGAAGTACTGGTGTTTTTTTTCTGGCTGATTTAGTATTTGATGGGCGAAAGTGAGTTGATAAGCAAGAAGATTTGATAGTTCAAGCCAAGATGGTTGTTTTAAAGCCAGGCAATGATAGGATCTGAATTTTAATTCTATAGTAAATTTTGCAGTTTTAATATAGCAAGTTTCGAGTTTTCCTATGCCTGATTTCTTAATGTTTGTGAGAATTTCTGAGGCGTGTAGTGGCGTAGAGATAAAGATGGGTTCTTGCTCTGGTGGCCAATTGTTTAGAAAGTGCCAATTTCTGTACATGTTTCTAGTTTTGTGTGAACTTTTTTATTGTCTGTGATGTGATTTCGAATTTCATATTATGGTCAATGACCACTCCAAGTAATTTTGTTTGGGAAACCAGAGAAATGATTGTATGTTTTTTTGATGATTTATTGAATGGTGGGTGGGAGTCTGCAGCTCTAGTTTGATAGAAGTGCATGTGTTTTGTTTTGTTAGGGTTAAGTACAAGTTGTACATTGTTTAGCGAAGATTCCACTGCATCGAATGACTACCGGGTGATTTTTTTTTGGAGCTTTTGTAGTGTTGGTGTGGCACAAATCAGGGTGGAGTCATCCACATATTGAACTGCTGAGACAAGTGGGGTGGCAGTATGAAGATTGTTAATAAAGATAATAAAAGGGAGAGGACCCAGAATAGATCCCTGTAGTACTCCCAAGGTTGCAGGCAGTAGTGAAGAGAGATTTTGTTGCCATTTTACAGCTTGCTGGCAACCAGTTAGATATTGCTGGAACCAAATAAGTGCAGAATGGCTAAGTTTAAGTTCAGAAGGTGTAATTAAGAGTTTAGAATGAGAGATGGTATCAAAAGCTTTGAACAGATCAAGAAAGATGGAGGAAACTAAATTGCCTTCATTGTGATGGTGGTTAGTGCTGGTACTAGGATTGGAATGGAACCCATGTTGAGTGTTGGATAAGGTTGTTGGTTATTGGATAGTTTAAGATATGTGAATGGATACACCTCTCGGGTATTTTATATAATGGTGATAGTATGGCTGTTGACTGGTAATTTGATAATACACCTCTCGGGTATTTTATATAATGGTGATAGTATGGCTATTGACTGGTAATTTGATAATACACCTCTCGGGTATTTTATATAATGGTGATAGTATGGCTATTGACTGGTAATTTGATAATACACCTCTCTGGTATTTTATATAATGGTGATAGTATGGCTGTTGACCGGTAATTTGATAATTCTGTCAAGTTTTTACCTTTGTGTAGAGGGATTATACATGATACTTTCCAAATTTTAGGGACTTGTGCTGAAATGGATCAATTTATTAATATGGATACTGGATAGGATATTGCTTCTGCAACAGTTTTTAGATATTTGGCAGGTAGATTGCAGCAAGTGTAGTAGGTTTAAGCCTATTGAGATATTTAACTATGATGTTGATTGGGGACAGGTTGGAAAGAGATGTTATTGGGGTCAGGTGTGGGTACTATGTGAGTCTAGGTAGGAGAAGAGCAATTATTGTTTGTGAGGGCTAGTATGGATTCAGTGAAGTGTCTGTTAAATTTTCAGACTATGCTGTCCTTAGTATTGGTGAGGAAGTACTAGTTTGCCCTAGCTGTAGGATTTTTTTTTGATGGCAGCCTAGAATATTTGTGGGTTTCTTAGATTTTTTTGATTGGCTACTGCTATAGTAGTTTATTTTGTCGTGTCTAATATGAGTTTTAGATTTATTTTGTAACTCTAGATATGTTTGTTAATTGTAGTTTTGTTGTTGAGCCATTTCTTCCAGGCCTTATCTCTAGTTCTTAACAGAGATTGTTTGGTTAGGCAGGGTGTGTGATTGGATTTTATCTTTATTGTTCTGGGGGCAAAATGTTTAGGATATTGAGGAAGGTTGAATTATTCAACTGCAGTATCTAAGGGGAGATTTTTGAGTGGTGCCCAGTTGCATTTTTTAAAAACTAGTTATGAAGTCTGGGGGATACATTTTTTCTTATCTCAGATTTGGTGGTGGTGGTGTGTTTTTGTGGATTTATTCAGGGTCTGGGAGTGTAAGTTGGAATATGGTCACTGAAGCTGTCTGGGAGACCGCCAGAGTGTAGGGATACATTTGGCCTGTTTGTAAGGATCCATTCCAGGATTGAATGTGTGATGTTTTGTCTACTCTAGTACAAGTTTGGATTGTTCGTGAGAACTTTTATAGGTCAGTGGGATTTTAAGAGCTACTGAAGAGCCAGTCCACATTAAAAGTCGTCACTCATTATAATTGTTTCCTGAGGGAGGGATGTTGCTGTTCAATTTAGGATGTGCTCTAGAGTAGTCAGATTGTTCCCAGGTGGGATGTAGGCTCCCACTATGTTCAGATGTTTCTTTGGATTAATTGTTGGTTTAGTAAATAGTATTTTCAGTGTTGTTAAAGTTTGGGATGGTTAGGTCTAAAGTTTAAAAATTGAGATTGCTTTTGTATGGAAAGGCGATACCACCATCTTTTTTCTGTTGTCTATCTAGCCTATGTATATTGTATCCAGGGAAAACATTTCTTTGCTAGATATGTTTTGTTTTAGCCAGGTTTCTGTTTATAAGGGCTATATTTGGAGTATAGAGAGCAAGGGTGGCACGCAGATCTTACCTTTTGTTCATGATGCTTCTGAGATTTAAGTCTGTTCCTTTTCTGGGGAGAGTTAATAGTTGTTGGGGCTGGATTGGGGTGTGAAGATCTAGATGGACTGGATTGGTTTGGTGGCCATTGGCCAGAGTTAGGATAATTTCCCCACTAAATATGAGCTGTGATGAAATGTGAACTGTAAATGTTAAGTACTTTGATATAAACTTATCCTGTTTCTGTCTAACATTAGGTTACGATTGTTGTGTGAGTAAGGTAGAGTGTACATAGTTTATGTTTGTGGGATTATAGGTAGTTGATGCTGTTACATTTGCATGCTTTAATTGTAGTGGGTCTGGAAAGGGAGTAGTGTACGTAGATAAGTTCTGTATGATAAGTGATTATGTGAGCCGTAATATTTAGAAATAGCAGGATTGAGGAGTATAAAGTTAATATTGCTTACTACTCCTGTTTTTGATCTAAGTTAAAGTAATAATGTTAAGGATACTACAGTAATCGCAAAACAGCTGTAGGGTAATTAAGCAATAACCCACACCTGGGTGTGGGTAATGCTGGAGTGGCCAAACAAAGACAACAGTGGGGAAATCCAGCATTACCCACAGCCAGAAGTGGGTTATTGCTATTATACAATGACATTATTTAAGAAAAAAAAACTGTTCTTAAATAATGGCATTGTATAATGCCTCTGTGCTGCCCTTCCGCAGTTGTCTGGTATTGTGCGGCAGTTCTGATATACTGCACATGTTTACGCAGTACATCAGCGCTGTGTATGGAAGCAATGGAGAAAGCAAGATCTTCGTTGCTTTTTAAAAGGTGTCTCGCTATGTCAAAGAAATTTAACATAGCGAGACAGCTTTCAAAAAGCAACGGAGAAAGGAAGATCTCCGTTGCTTTTTTTTTTTAAGCTATGTTAGACCCCTTTAACATTTTTTTTTTAAGCTATGTTAGACCCCTTTAACATAGCGAGATTACAGCAACGGAGCTCTTCCGTTCTCTGTTGTTGTAACAAAAAAAGACTTATACTAATGGAAACCGTCCAGGCGACTGGACCTTTTTCATTTACAATAGGCATGCTGAGCAATCAGCGTGCACGTTTTGGAATATTAATGGGGGTCATTGTATAAGTTTTCTTAATATTATACACTAACAACACCTATAAGGAGAAAAACTGCAGCTCTAGGTAATCAAGCTTACTATTTTACTCAACAACAACTAAGGGAAGAAAAAATAGAGCTATAGATAATTTTGCTTACTGTTTTACCAACAACTAAGGAGAGAAAATTCATGTAGAGTTTATCAGATTTGGGGGGGGAGTAGATGAAACAGATGCTGCTTGAATATTGTTCCTGGTGATATGCTTTCCAAATACCCCAATAACAATCCAGTTAAATAATCAGAGTCCCGATTGTGACGTACATTGAATTTTTTTTGATGCTGTAAGTTTTTCTTCCAGCACTTTATAGTTCCCGGTTGCTTGAATGAGTTCACTGAGTGCAATTAAAAGAAATTACATCTGAAATGCATGATAGTTTCAGTGATAGTTGCTAGAGTTAGTATAGTTAATTTTTTTGATGTTGTAAGTTTCTTTCCAGCACTTGACCAGGAAATGTCCGTGTTTTTTAACCAGTTAGTGTGTTTTTCAATGCTAAATATAGTAAGTTGAGTGTCCGTTATCTTTAATGTTCACTAGTAGGAAGATTATTTAGCACAGTATTTGAATTTGTAGCTTCAGATGATAATGAACTAGTATTTGGAAGGTGAGTAGAACATCATTTTCCTCTGTTGGCAGATTTGGTGAGGGTATCGCCTATAATGAGGATTTTTCTCGTCAAATTAAGAAAAATCATGTCCTCAAAAGTCACTTTAGCATTATCAGGATTATGCTTGCTATCTCTCTAACGGCACACACTTTTGTTTTTCCTGATTTGAACTTGCAGTTTTTGTTTTCCTCATTGCAATTTTTTCTATAGAACAGGAAAATTATGTACAGATGTGATTATTCTTTCTATGACCTTTTTTGCACAGAGTAGAAACTAATTGTGGTAATCTTTTGGACATGGCTAATCCCAGCCTCTGCTTGTGACAAACTTTTATTACCTTCTACTGTATTCGTATCGTCCTTCCAGTTGCATAGTAATTCTGTTAAAGCTCCAAAACCTGAACTAATGCTGCATTGAAAAGTTGTAATGATTTGCATATAGGTATTGTGATAAATGTTTAGTTATGCAGTACTCTGGATGATACAGGCCATGTGTTATTGTTTCCTTTCATTATTTTGTCTTATTTGCTGTGTAGTACTTAAGCTGATGAAGCCACGGGGCAAAACTGGTTCTTCTTTTTGTCTCAATGTCATTTTAATAAAGTGAAATGTATTACTGGTTCTTGTTTGGCTTCTTTGCTGTTTTTTTTTTTTTTCTTCATTTTTTTCTTTAAATTTTGCAGATTTATTTCACGTTACATCTTTCTTATGGGTTTGTTAAACTGTGCATCCAACACCGCAGCTGTATTGCTGTTATACTTTGGCAGTTTGTCTTATTCCACTTTTTGTTTCTCATTTGATGTATTTCATTGTTCGAAAAGTACCCTGCTTTACTTGTTGAACCAAGCAGCAGCAGTTGTTATTTTCAGAAAGAAACTGGATTGATGAAAAGTGTGGAATTTACTTATCCTGTAAGCCATGAAGATCCCACATATTTCTTCTCTGTCTCTTCTTTTTTGAAGCATATAGGTTGATTGCTTACTTTAAGCGATTTCCGCAGAAGTAAATGGGGCAGTGCAACCTTGGTGATAATGCTTTAATTATTTTAAGTTGCATTTTGAATGGTAGCCTTGTTTCATGGTCCTGCTGTAACAATTTGTTTCCAATAGAACATAATAAAAGATGAGTTGTAGTGATTTGATGGTTTTAAAAATTTTAGTGTTCGAGTACTGTACTGTCTTTGTAAAATTAGAGCCATGACCAAGTTAACATTAACATATTTTTGCCCTTGTGAGCCATTTAAGCCTAGCCAATTATCCCTTTTGAGAATCAAACCCTACAGCTTTTGTTTGTAAGGCAAGCACCTTAACCATTATGCCAAACCTAACCCCCCCCCAACCCCTACTTTTTTGATAAGTACCTTGGTATCTTTTACATCCACTTGAGCTGCCACCAAGTCAAGCAGATGGGACTTCAGTTTGTTTCAACCGAATGATGGCACACTCAGGAGTACAGCACCTCCCTTGTATGCTGCACTGCAATGTTAGTAATTGATCTAACTGGTGTGGGAATAGAACCCACAACCTTCTGCACCAAAGGTGATTATGCTTCCTGTTGTGCCACTGACACATGTATAGAGGACTTGGCAAGTTGGGCTGTGTTTTTTCAGGTAGCTGACTTCTCATTTGTGGAAGACCTTGTCAGGGCCTTCTATTTAGTTATACTGAGATGTGGAGGCTGTAAGTAAATCTAGATTTTTTTTTTTGCTGTGGTTGCAGGTGAAAAGTGATTCATATTTTCTTGTTTTTTTATCGATTATACAATGAGACACTTTTAAGTTACAATTGATAACTAATTGGACTTAAATTAGTGCATGAACAGGTGCCTAAATGATTTTTTTTTGAATGTGTCAGGAATCCAGTGAGTGGAAATACCACTCTTTTAAAATGGATGAGTGTGTGGAACATGTTAAATGCTTTACGTGATACTGTAGTGGAATGAGCAACTTCAATTAAAATGAATTGATTATTTAGGTAATTTTCTGTAGAATAAGAAAGTGCTTCTTTTGCTAAATATAAATAGATACCAGAAGGTTGAAGGCTGTGGACAATTTTTGCTTCTCTTGCTAAATCTTATGACAATTCATTCAGAGAAATTGTAGAAATGTTAGAGTCATCTGAACTCTTTTGGTAATTCTAAAACACTTTCACAAGCAAAGTCAAAGGATACCTGAGCTGTGTAAGAGTGCCTGAGAATTACGACTTGGAGGTGTATCTATGGCATACGAAAGAAGCTAATTTCCGAGGAAGCTTCAGCAATTTAACAAACTAAATGGTATAGTAACTGTGGAAGTAGCAACTACAGACATTTTAAAATTGTAGCAAAATATGTCTGGATGTGCTGTTAAAAGACATATTTCTAAGAAATAGTCACAGTTTGTCACAACAGCTGAAATGGCTTGTTCTAAACTTACTGGATTCAGTAAGCCCAGTGTTAATGCGTTTGACTTGCATTTCAGTTTTTTTGGGATAATTTATGGGGACACGTTTTGGTGGATATATATATTTTTTTTAATTTAGCAGATTGAATCTACAGCTTTCTGATTTTCCCAGCATCACAGGTGCATGTTACTGCATGTTGAATAGCTCACACTCATCCAAATAAATAGTTTTGATGCATCTAAGTAAAGAAGCTGCTATTAAAAAGATTGACTGTCTGGAAAAACAAACAAACAAGCATCATGTGTCATTAGAGTAACATCCTACATTTGATTCTTTCCCATTATTGTTTTACTGTGGTTTGCAGATTCATTATTTGTATGTCAATTAATAGTTACTTGCCTAGTTTGTAATTGGTTAGCAGCTGTGCTATTGCATTTCGACAGTGTGTGATTTTAAAAAAGGAGGGTATTGAAATGTTTTGTGAAGATATATGCAGATAATTCAGTTTGAGAAAATACTCAATTGTATTTATTACTGCTTGGTGTAACTCATTCTAAGCCTTTTGGTTTAAACACTTGGGCTTCGGACCAGTTAGTTGTTTTGCACTGAGAGGTTTGTGGTCTGCACTGTTGTGGCAGAACAGGTAGCTTACATCCTTCTAGGTTGAGAACTGCTGATTGAGGGCTCAGTGTCTGTTATTCTAAAAGTGTATTAATTCTGGTTTAAGCACTTGGGCTTTCAAGCCAGTTATTTTACATTAAGAGGGTTCGTGGTCTGCACTCTTGTGGGAGGAGAGGCTGGACTCTGCCCTTCTGAGCTGGGAATTTCTGGTTAAAGGCTTATAGTGCATGCATATCTGAACTGTTTCTTACTGAAGTTGGTGCGCCTTGTTTGCTGTGGCATAGACTGGATTCGGGCCTGCTGGATCTAGCTTTGTTTGTGTAACTTGAGCACTAATCCAGACATTCTCTAAAGTATTCAATGGTATTTATTACTGCTTGGTTGTAACTTGATTAAAGTGTAGCTATCATTCAAGTCTTTTGGATTAAGCACTTGGGCTTCAGACCAGTTGTTTTACATTAGGAAGGTTTGTGGCAAGCACTGTGGTGGCAGGACAGGTAGCTTTCATCCTTCTAAGTTGGGAACTGCTGATTGAGAGCCCAGTGTCCAAGTGTATTAGTTCTGGTTTAGGCACTTGGGCTTCAGGCCAGTTATTTTACATTAAGAAGGTTCGTGGACTGCACTCTTGTGGGAGAAGAGGCTGGACTCTGCCCTTCTGAGCTGGGAATTTTCTGGTTAAAGGTTTATAGTGCCTGAATATTTGAACTGTATCTTACTGAAATTGGTTCACCTTGTTTGCTCTAGCATAGACTAGATCCAGGCCTACTGAATCTAGCTTTGTTTATATACTTGTTGTTTGTTTGCTTGTTATTTCCCTGGAAGCTAATTCACCTAATACGCAACTTCTCAGCTTCTGTGGATCACTAGTGATATCTGCATTGCTTACTGTACTTATTTCCTTGTTTCACTTGAAAGAAAGTTACTGTTTGTCGTTTTGCATTTAGTTACTTGTATCACATTGCACTCAAGTTACCTGGCACTTGCTCACTAAAGCAATTATATAAGTCAGCACTAAAAATTAAAAGCACTACACCCTCACTCCCCACTGGCCCTTGTTTTCAATTAAGGATTTCCCAATATTATTCTAGCATGTCCAAAGGTCAGTTGTCAATCTCCTCTCCGGTCCAGCTGGTGAATCTGGGAATCTTGAGGCAATGTTATAACTGCCTCATGTACACAGACAACCCTCTCCTCCTCCCACATAACACAAATACTTGCGAGAGATGCAGCTATTTAGCCAAACTGGAGGCTGAGCTCTCTCAACTCAGGACTGGCAAGACCAGACAGGAGGAGAAGGCAACTACACACACCACAAAACCAGCCTCACATAATGCTACCACTCCACTGAATCAAACACATAAACACACAAAGACATACTCGGAGGCTCTGAGTAAAATTTACCTAAACAGCAGAGGCCTCCAAAGCAGACACCCAAACAACTGCTACCTCAAGACACCCCACAAGCAACACATAAACCACAAAAGCAGTGTGCAAAGCAGTCACAGCCCTTAAGGCCAAATACAACACCAAACATACTTGTCATAGGTGACTCCATAGTCAGACACACTGACGTCCCACTCACCAGGCTGAACAAGGAGAGGGTCACAGTAAGCTGCCTATCGGGCTAGAATCCGCCACATAACACAAGCACTCCGGGTCACTCCACAGCAAGTACAAATATGACACAGTCATTGTCCATGCTGGTGTGAGCGACCTGAGACGTACCTCCCTGGACTGCATGAAAAGAGCCATAGAGGAGCTCTCTGATTATGTAGCCCAGGCAGGTATGACCCTAACCCTGAGCAGTATCCTTCCTTCACCAAGAATGATGCCACAATATAGAGACAAGATGATCAGCTTTAACAATTGGCTTAATGTCTGGTGTCATTCAAAGGGGATCCAGTGTCTGTCTGCCTGGGATGACATGCTTGACAAGCCACGCTGCTTACAAGGGACGGCTTGCACCTGTCACCCCTGGGATTCGGATATTGGCTAAGGCTCTTGCCACCCCATAGTGCCTTTTTAGGCAAGGCTCAAATTCTAAACCTACCACCCTAGAAAACAAAAATGGGAAGAAATTGAGGGTAATGCTGCTCAATGCCAGAAGTCTAAATCTCAAAATGCACGCACTCGAGGCCCTTCTCAGTATGGAGAACATCGATGTCTGTGCTGTAACTGAAACCTGGTTCAAGGCTCCTGAGAGCACCCCGGCACTATTAGGTTTTACCTCATATCATGCGTTCCGGCCCCAAAACCCGGACCACTCCACAAAAGGAGGGGCTGTATCCATATTCATAAAGGATACTCACACCTCCAGGTTGGTGGCAACACATGAAGCTCCGGAAACCATCCAGGTGCAACTAACAATAGGCAAAACTGCTCTACAAATTGTAGCATGCTACAGGCCACCCTCTCAAACTCAGGAACCCCACACAGCCTTCCTGAAGACACTGGAGGGTATAAATGTATCTCCAAACACCATCATATTGGGTGACTTCAACTACCCGAATATAGACTGGGAACATTACTCAAGCCCTAACTTTCTAGCCCAACGGTTCCTGGAGTTCATAAATTCAAATGCCATGGAACAGCTAGTCACTGTTCCCACGAGAGGAGAAAATATACTAGATCTCATTGTCACAAACATGGGGACAAAATGCTCCACACGGAAGTATATCCCTCATTGGTGAGATCTGATCATAAACTAATCTCACTGGAAATCCACATCCCGCCCCACCCCAAACAAAAAGACCATAGTGAAGAACTTCTCTAAAGCAAACTTCACACTACACAAGACTGGTGTGGTATCCTTCAAGGCCCCTGAGTCAGAGGAAACCACAACCCAAGCTCTGGAAGCCCTTACAAATGCCTTCTATGAACACCTCCAGGACTGCATGGATCAGGCAATCCCAAATAAAACCAAGACTCTTTCCACAAAGGGCAAGCGTCCAGTCTGGTGGACCCCAGCCATTAACAAACTTTACAATAAGAGGAGAAAGCTATTACATGATAGAACAAAATCCATAAAAGGGAAGTCACCCCTGATCATTATTAGTAAAAATTACGAGCACTCATAAAATCAACTAAGGCCAATTTTGAGAGAAAAATTGCCATGGATTCAAAGGACAATCATAAGGCCTTTTTCAGCTATGTTAGGAACCTGGGTGGAAACTCACAGATATGCTCAGAATTAGTCCAAAATGATACAAAATCACTGAACCCACAGACATTGCCAACATACTGGCAGACAGGTTCAGTGCAAACTTCACCCCCCTCTCCCCCCTAAAGGAGAGCTAACTATCCCAGCCGAGTGTAGCCTCCCGGACATCTCAAATGCGCAGGTGAAAGCTGCTCTCTCTAAAGCTAAAAACACAGCATCAATGGGACTGGATGGTGTCCCCGGCTGTGTGCTACACGAGCTAAATGAGGAATTAAACCCGCACATAAGGCAGCTGTTTAATCTCAGCCTTACCACAGGATACGTGCCCAAGGAGTGGCGACGGCAACTGTGGTCCCACTCCACAAAGGTGGCCTCACGGACCCTGGTAATTACCGCCCCATAAGCTTAACAAGTCTAGTCTGCAAAGCTATGGAGAGGATCATAATGGAGCTCATAAACAAAGATATAGGGGACTTGCAGACATTGGACCCGACCCAGTTTGGCTTTGTCAAGGGAAGATCATGCCTTTTGAACTTGGTCGACTTCTTCGAAATAGTCACCAAGGCCATTGATGAGGGAAAGGCAGTCCATACAGCCTACCTTGACCTTGCAAAGGCTTTCGACACAATACCCCACTCGGGTATTGTAGAAAAACTTACCAGCTTAAATGTAAACCCATATGTCACAAGATGGGTTGCAAACTGGCTTAAGGACAGAACCCACAGGGTTAGAGTTGCTGGCGCTGTGTCAGACTCCAAGCCGGTCACAAGTGGTGTCCCACAGGGCTCGGTCCTTGGCCCCTATTGTTTGGCATCTACTTCTCAGAAGTACAGGCCAACATGGGAGGACTTTGGCTGACAAAGTTTGCAGATGACTGCAAACTGGGCCATAGTGGAAAGTGCATCGGACACTGATATCCTTCAGAAGGGACTCACGGAAACAGATAGCTGGTGCCAGAGCCATGGCCTGAAGTTAAACGCCAAAAATGTATAGTCATACCCTTCGGGAAAAACAAGGTAACCCCAAGCTACCATATAGGTGGCAATCCACTAAGCACAGAAGAGGTTATCAGGGACCTGGGGACCCAGGTTGACAGTGGCCTTTCTTTTGACACTCACATTGCTAAAGTGGTTAGAAAGACCTTCTACATTGCCCACCTGATCATGAAGGGATTCACATCCAGATCTAGTGAGGTCATTGTTCCCCTGTACTCTTCACTTATCAGACCAATGATCGAGTACAATGCCCCATTAGGGATGTATCTCACCCGACATCTGCAGCAATTGGAGAGACCCCAAAAGTTCCTCACCAAAAGGATAAAGGGACTCCAAAATCTGTCATATGCTGCCAGATTGAAGAAACTCCAGCTCTATTCAGTCGCATACCGTCTGCTCAGAGGTGACATGTGCCTGACATACAAGGCCATGTCCAACCCGGAATTAATGGACATGCTCCACCTCAAAAAATCCAAATCCACCAAAACCACTAGAGCAAGCGACTTAAACCTTAGCACGGATATAAATAGGACGTGCTGGAGGGATAGATTTATCACTCAGAGACTCCCTATGCTGTGGAATAAAATCCCGGTCCATGTGAGGCAGAGCACCTCGCTGACTCTGTTCAAGAGAAATCTAGACCTGTGGATGGGAGATCGTAGGTTTACCCCGGGAATCATCTCTGGGTCACTGCTGGACAGAGGCACAACAAACTAATGGGCACAGTATTTTTTCATATAAGGGGTGGCGTAAGCCACAATAATTTGGGCTAGGCTTATAAATGCCTTAGGGCAGATAGCCTAGTATAAACCTATGAACCTATGAACCTATGTGTGTAGTGTATAAACTGTTTTTAAGATGTCCTGGCATGACCAGTGATTCCCGTAGCATAAAACTGTTGTACTGTTTCTCTTGTGTAATCTGAAATGAAGAAGTCTATAATTTTGGGGCTCAAAATCACTGCATTGCATTTTGCAGTCAGCTGCTGGAAATGCTGTTGTGCTGTAACATTGCTTATTCTGGTTCAATTTCCCCAAGTGTTTTTGGTTTCTAATACCATAGACGCCAGCCGTATCCTTGTGTAAGAGTGAATTTCTGTAAAGCATAATTAAGAGGAATTAAGAACAAAACATTTGTTAATTCCTGAGCTGTGGCTGAAACAGGTCCACTTTGGATCAGTTCATTGCTCTGATCATCAAACCTAAAACAAAAAAAAAAGGCGTCTGATTTCTTACATACAATAATGGAAACACTTCAGGATTCAGGCCTTCCCATTGGAAACATTGTTTGCTGTTGTATCTTTAATTCAAGGTTATTGTACTTTAAAATGTTGTTGTTTGACTTGTAATTAGGATGCAACAAAAAAGCAATTTTTATATCTTTGTAAACATTGTATTTAGCTCATAACATGCTTGAGTACAATTAACAGTTGAGTCTGTAGTAGGCCAAAGCATTAAATATTGAGTATAGTACTTTTTTACATTCCAGCTGGTTAGTCAGAATATATGGAAGAGCCCCAAAGTATGGTGGCTTCTGTCTCACAGAGGACAGACAGAATGCTTCTACTTCCAAGGGACTACCCAGGCTGGTCACAGGATACATTAGTGGATTTGTAATTACCTCAGTTGCACTGGGCACACTAGTAAGCAGCCTCCAGTGATCTTTTGTTTTACATTTGTTTACTGGAGAGGTACACTGATCAAAGAGGAAAGGTGGGGGCAGAGAGAACACAGAGTCCGTAAAGGTGTACATATCAAATGCAATCAACATGATTATATTTCAGGTTTACATCATGTTGGAATGACGTGATTGTATTCCCCAGGTTTATATCAGGTTGGAATGACGTGATTATATTTCTCAGGTTTACATCAGGTTGGAATGACGTGATTATATTTCTTAGGTTTGTGTCATTGTTGGAAATGCTGTAGGGTAATGAGTATCAGGAGAGTGGATAATGGGGAAGTTAGAGGTGTTAGGCCCTTATGTGATATAGTCTGCAAATTATTTGTTGCTGTTTTTGTTAGCAAATTCCTTCATTCAGACTATCTGACTGTCTTATCTTTCAGGTCAATTTTTTCTTTTTTTGAGAAGTATAACAGGTGCTTTCATTCATGTTTCCTTGTTAAGGTGCTTGTCTGTGCAGGACTTCGGTTTTCTTTCTACAGTGTTTAGGCTGGTAACTAGTTTTGTTCAGGACAGGTTAAAAAGCAGGACCCCAATTCCTGTAGGAAATGTAAGTGTGGAGACAAAATCCAGTCCCCTTGACAAATATTCTAAGTGTTTGAAATGTTTAGGTGGAACATTTCTGTGAAGTGCCAGATGTGTGCAGCTTTCATGCCATCCACTTTTTAAAGGCGAGAGAGAGAGAAAGAGAGAAAATTGTGTAGTTGTAAGTGTCTTATGTTACACCTGCTGCTAAATCCTCATCTGAGGTCTCCCTTTACACCTCCAAACATTCCTCTTCGGAACAAATTGTGAGGAAGTCGGGGGTCAATTTTAAAGATTTCAGATGAGCTGCTAAGAAACCCAAGTCCACTAATGTGGCTGTTTCTGCTAAACCTCTTGCACTGTAGTATGTTGTTTTGGTAGAACCTCCTTCTAATTTAGATTTGTTGAAGAGGTAGCTGTCCTAAAAAGAACAGCCCCTCTGCACAGTGAAAGTGCATTTTCCATTCCTGTTAAGCCCAGGGTACAGTTGTTTGTAGCCATGCCTGGCTCCATCCCCTGGAATTTTCCAAAAATGCTAAGATTAATTTTGTTAATGCTCTGTTGAGGGAACCTTACTGTCAAGACTTGCAGTAAAAGTTGAGTTAGACGGGGGAGCAAGTGCAAGATACTGCCAAACAAATAGAGTTGAGTTCAAGGCTCATCATCAGCCACTTTGTCGGAATCTCACCTTCAGTTCTTGAATGTCAACATTCAGTGCTTTTGATGAATAATCAAAAGTGCTCAAATTTTAGTTTTGGAGCAGTTGTGTGGTGTTTTTAAATGTTATTCTTCACCAAGTTTGTTTATTTTTGTTCGTATTTAATACTTTGGAAATCAAAGTCTAAACCAGCCTTACTTAACCATTTTTTTTTTGTTTTGCTTTTTTGGCAACCAACAGCATTAAACTTATAAGGGCTTACTGTATGTGTAGGTAATTCAGTTTCTATATTCCGGCTCAAAACAAACAGGTTTCCAGTTCCATATTGCAGTTCTCTGTCCCACCACACCTCCAGCAGTTTCTCTCTATCGAAGATAAAATTCTCTTTCTGTTTGGGGTATACAAATACCCCTGAAAACACTTCCATTCAAAAATCCGTAGTCTTCCAGACTTTCTTGCATGCTACAAATTTCTTCCCACTGTTTCTTTGCATATTGCCTTTCCATTCTCACTTCATGCATTCTTTCATATGCAGCTTCTGTTCTAAACTCAAATGGAAATTCAACTACAGCTGGTGTCTCATTAACACTCTACTAGGTAACAGAATCTTTTTTTAATCCACACACTCAGGTACTTTATTTGATCATATCCCCTTAAATGTAGGTATTACTGAACCATTTCATGAGCAGAAACATATTTAACCACTGTAGCATTTGTTTTAAGTTAATTTTTATTATATCCTAAATGCCTTCTCTGCATCAAGGCCCACCAGCAAAAGTGGTATCTTCTTATACTTATTCCCACTGGATCATCATTGTTCTGTTAATATTGTCAAATATTTGCCATGCCACACAAACCTCATTGATCATACAGATTTGGTAACACCTTAGCCTTTCATTTAGCTAGTGTACACATACTTTATAATTGTGGTTCAAAATTAAAATTTGCTCATATCAAGGTATAAGGGTCTTTACCCTTTTTTGGTAGCATATCCACCACTATTTTCTTCCAAGATGTTGGTACTTTCCCTTCTTTTAAAATATTGTTAAAAACGTCCTGATCTTTATCAGTTTCTTCCTTCTTAACTTCCACACTTCCCATTGGAATACTGTCTGTTCCTGAAGACTTTCCTGTTGTTTGATTATACATCAGTTGCTTCCTAGCTCTGCTATAAATTATTGAGCCTCATCTTCCTACAACCTTGGTATAGTTGTCTTCCGTAAATATTTCCACTTGAGCCTTTTATTAGTTTCCCTATTCCTTTATATATGCTGTAAATATATATACACACACACACACTTGTAATAGTATTTGCAAAAAGTAGCTCTAATACTTATGTAGGGTTTATGGTTGTTTTCCTTATCTTAGTTTCCCTACATTTGGCAATGCCCTTTTCTTTCTTACCTCCCCCCAAGTCATTGTGCTGTTAACTACTGCATGTTATCAAAGTACTACCTTATTTTCCCTTTAGCAGTTGAGAGTTGTCCTCCTCCTACCTTATGAAGCCCCTTTTCATATGTAATACTTTTATTCTGTGATAACCCCCTATAACTAATTCCTATCACTACTTTCCCATATCCTTTTCTTATTTCTACCATATTTTTAAACTCTGTTTCATTTTTTCCCACTCCGTAGCTATCCCCTCCGAAAAAAATGTGGATCTTCACTAATAATTCTTGAATCATTTCCACTACTCTTCTATTTTTGCTAAATAAGTGGAAAAGCCCCAATGTCTCATTTTTACTTTATTTCCCTGTGACTTTTATCTTGGTTTGTATTGGTGCATGATATTAAATGGTTGCATTTCAAAGCTTTCAGTTAAATACCCATGCTCTTGTGAAGTACAATTTCTTTCCGGTTTAACCCAGTTATTGTACATTCATGAATAACGTGTAAACTCTCTCTGGATTCCTGCTAGTAAGTTCAAATCTTCTACTTCAAATATTTTCTTACTTGATCTATGTTATATTTTTCCCTCTAGAGTCCGCTGATGCAGCTTCACTATTGCAGATCAGGCGTCAATCTCCACTCCTGAATAATAATCCCTGCTGAAAGCTAATTACATCTCCCATAATTCTTTTAAGCTCCTTAGTAGTAGTTTTATGTAGAATATAAATGCATGCCAGTGTAATCCTCCTTCCTTGCCAGTAACCCCCTTATTGCCACAAAACAACCATTATTGTCTGTTTTCTTCTGTCACTATTGGAGCTTCTCTTGCAACCAGTAGTATTGTTACCCCCCATCTTTCTTTGTCCCCAGTACTTTCTTAAATATCCATTTTGAAATCCTTTCTGTGCCAAATTCGCATACTCATTTCTATCCATTTATGTCTCTTGGAACACTGATGTTTGCACCCTGCACTTCTTAATATAATCCAATACAATTTGCTTCTTGTATATACCCACAATGCCATTTATATTCCATGGTATAATTGATAAGGCAGTCATTATGAAAAGCTATTATTTTCACATATTCTACAGGAGTACAGTAGAGAGTCTATTATCTGCACTAATTAGGACCTGGGGTAGTTCGGATAATGAGATATAAAATTGAACCAGATAAAAAAGCTTCAAAAAATTTTTTTTCCTGCACGCAGGAATACACTTTTCAACCATTCAGTGATTCCAGTGGAAAACAAAGAATATTTTTCACACACAATCTCAAAAACATGCTCAAACAAATATGTATAATGTGTACATGTACAGACTTTATGATTTTTCCTACCTGAAAGCTTTGGAAGGCTGGTACTGATAATTGACGTTTCGGATAATCGACTCTCTACTGTACATGTTTCAATCTTGCAACTTACGGGTCACACATTAACATTTGGCAGGTTTATCTTGTGTGCATTAATGATTTTTTTTTATCTGTTTGAACCCATCATGTCACATTTTTTTTGCGTCAATAAAAACACTCGAGAATCCCCTCAAAAAAATGCATATTTTTAATTTTTTGATCCTCAGCTCCTTTAATTCACAGCAAAATTATATACACTTGCCAAAAAAGTTTTCTCCTCCATTTAGAGACAGTTGCCCCAAATAGCTATGCCACACCAACAGATAACATATTCTAAGTTAGATTTTAATCCTGCTAGAAGTGCATGTTAGAGCCTGTGTTCCCTCTTGCACCAACACCATCCATTCTTGTCCCATCTCTGTTTCACTCCCAAATGCGAAAAGTAACTTGCATGCTTTCACATAAATTCTTAGCGTTAAGAGAAAGCGCAGTGGCTGCTCTTAAATGAGTAAACTAGATTGTGCCTTATGTTTTGTGCACTGTTAATGTTTTACATAGAAGTTGTAAATGTTGCTAGGAATGCAACTAATTGCAGAAGAATTCCATTCAGTGCGTCGGGCTTCATTTATCTTCACTGAGCTGCTTGCCAGTTCCTCTTTAAGTATTAATTATGCTTAGAATTCATGGTTCAGTCATTTCCTGATTAATTACCTACACTTTTACACAGATTATCTGTAGTTGCAGAACTTTGCTGGCAGAGAGGAAAACAGCTAATAGTTTTACAAATGCATGAAATAAGTTTTTCTGAGGTACTGGAAAAGTATTATTTTTACATGCTTTCCATTTTTAGTGTTTTTGCTGAAGGGCAAAACAAAAATGTTTTCTCTGTATCTGTGGCACAAACCATGAACGTTATACACCTTCACCTGTATGACACTGGGGAAACCATCATAACTGAATACACACATGATTGGTACACGTGCATATCTTCCCTCTAGCAGTGCAAGATCGCAGCATTATGCTGCAGTCTCTATCCTGTTCTAGTATACACTCCAGCTATATCACAGTCAGAAAAAGTATGGTTTTACTTTTGTTGGTGGCATAAACAACATTCATTGATAAGGCTGACCCACCTCGCATTTAAATTACATCCCGATACTGTACAGGACATGCAGTTTAAATTTAGTATACACGTTACTAAGAAAATAGAACTTTTAAAGTATATTTGTATATCCACTCCCGTCCGTATAATTTTAAACATTCGTTAAAGTGGGAATTTCTAGTCTTTTGTAACCATTTCTTGCAGAAGCAGTTCTCGCATTCAAACTCCAACTTACTGAAATCCATCAGTAGCCCCTTTTCCCATTTTTGCACATGGGATTGGGGTCTCACTTCAACAGTAACAGTCACCTAGAGCCAAGGGTTTATACTGCTGAGTGGATAGCATCTTATGGACATGAAACTTCACATTTCTTCCATTTTATTTTATACTTTCACATTTTTGCTACTCTTCCTATTCATCTCTAGCATCCAACACTGGACTTTGGTTCAAGTCCAAGGTAATCCTAATTTGTGTAGTTAGCGTCTGGGCTTTTTCTGTCATTCATTAATTTCCTTTGTAACAGTGGAGAAAAATTTACCGACAGTTTGTGCCTGGGAGTTTTACGATTGTCAGAAGAATGAGACGCAGAGTTTCCTTTAGCTTGCTGGCTCACTCTTTTCTGGGTAAACTTGTACTATTTTCCTCTTAGCCTATTTTGCATACAAAAATGTCTTTGATCCTCCAGAAAAAAAATTAAAAACAGCTGAATATAGCAACTTGAATCTCATGCCTGCCTGTTGACATCCTCTGATTGGAGTGAGAAACTCGCTTCTCTTCTGCCTGTTGGACAGTGAGTAATCATTTTGTTTAAACCATCTGCTGTGCCCCATTGTTAACACTTTTCCCTTCTGCCACAGTTTTGTCAGGAACAACTCTTTTTGCTGGTATGGCTGCATCTTCACTGTTAGAGGTTGTGGTTTCTTTTTCATGGACAATTTTTGAACCTGCACACAGTGTGCCCTTTCAGTTAACAAATCCAGCTGTGGAATACAGTCCATTCCAGTTTCTCTAGTGTAGCAAAACATTTCAGATTTTCTCTGAGAAGAACATATTTAGGCAGTCTTTCATTCATTTCATCCTCTGATTTCTACAGTTGTATCAGCTCATCTGTATTACTACTTAATGCCTCTTCTAGTTTTTGTCTTTCCAGACTTTTTTCATTCTACTATATCCTAGCAATCTCCCATTTAGTTTACACACTGCTGAATATATCTGATGGATTTTTCCTCTTAAAATTACTTGAAGCCATCTCTTTTACCAAAGGTGAATCCTGAACTGCTGGTTGCTGAGCAGCTGCAATATTTTTCTCATCCTGATTTTTTTTCTTTTGCTTTTGTAGTTAGTTTTGTTTTACTGTCCCCAGATTTCTTTGCTGATATCCAGGTATCCTAGGGACTAGCCAGTAACTGAATTTTACCCAAATTGCCAGCTTCTGCCATTTTTTAAACTTATCTCTTCACACTGGAAGAGTTCTAATAAACCTGTTGTTCAGGGTGCAACCATGTGGGAATCCTCATCCTGAAGGAAGCTTTTTGTGCCAATTCTCCTCTCTCACAAAAACTGTGTCCATGAAGAGTCTTTCCTAGTTTCCAGCAATGTGGCCTTCTGTCACCTGGTTGATGATGAAATTGGAAACTGCAGCTGGCCATGGGGAAACATGGCAAAGCTGTATTTAGCTCTGCATACATGGTTACATGTGTGCTTTATTTAGGCACAGCAAACATGTTGTCCAGCCAAAGTGTGTAGTAAATCTTTGCTGGTTCAGTTCAGAGCTGACAAGGATCAGTTGATCAACTCACTTAGGTGTGTGCCATGTTGTGGAAATAATCTACCCACTTCCTGTACATCACTGTAACTGAGTAGTCTTGACTTTCCATTCATAGCCTACTGATAACAGTAGATGCTACCAAGGTACTGAAATTTCATGTAACCATACACACTCCCCACAGTGCAGGGTACTGTCAACCAGCTTTCCAGTTAACAAGGACCACAAACTGCTATGTGTTCCCTGCCCCGGTGTTTGGTAGGGTGTTGTGTGGTCACACACATGGATTCTGTCCTTCCTTTATGTAAAAATTGGTCATGGAAGACTGTATTAATCCACTGACCTTCCAGTCTTTTTCCCCTAACAGGGAAGACTGCTTAAAATAGCTGTACAAATGTTTACAGATGGCTCAATTTCCCCTTTTTTCCCTAACAAGGAAGAATGCTTAAAATAGCTGTACAAATGTTTTCAGATGGCTCAAGTTTTCTTTGGAATGAAACCGTAAAGAAAGGCCCATAGCTTTCAACCCCCCCCCAAAAAAAAAAAAAACTAATTCCAAAGTTTCCAAGCAAGCCCTTCCTCTTTCTTTCATGTTGTATAAAATCGTGTTATTAGAAATATGGCAAACCTCTTACCATTACCTTTAAAATGCTTATTCAACTAGAGCAGTGGTCACCTCATCGGCCTTCTGTAAGAATGCTTCCATGGGGGGACATTAGTGCGGCTGCCACATGGGTATACTGCTGAACACTTTTTTTTTTTTTGCAGGGCACTACAGGTTGCATATGATTTCCAAGTATAGGTGTACCTCCTAAACCTCAAAGCATTAAAAATCACAACATTGACCTTTTAAAATCACAGTACAAGAGAAGGTTGTTGTATGCTAGATCTCTCATAGCAGTAGTGAAACTTTGTATATGCTTAGTTTATGTATTAAAGTATGTACTCCAGCAGGTCTGACTTTACCAGGAACATCATATGTCTAGGACGAGCAAGGCTAAATGTGAGAGCCAAAATCATAGTGATTTGCTTAAAGCACAGCAGTTGAGTGACCTGGGTTTAGGTCTCCCTTGGCTACCATCGTTCAGGCCATTCTCTAATGGGAACCACCCAAGGGGTCCAAGATTGGTGACAAAACTCCCAACAACAGATGTGAAAACTACTTGGTTACTATGATAAATCAGAGCTAGCAGTTTCAGCCGTTACCACCACCCCCTTCCTCTTCTCGGGCCTGACGTACATCTTCATATGTAGTAGGTTCCAGAGTACAGAGAGATGTGATCTTGTTAATCCTGCACCTTAAGAAGAGGGATGTTGAGATGTTCAGAATTATAGAAGAGGGAAGAGAGACTAGGGAAGCCTGGAATGGTTTTAGGTACTAGGCTAAATCCTGTTGATTTTTAGTAGTGTTGGTGATGGAAATGACACTGCCAGTGCAGATCTGTTGTGAAAGTATGGGGGGACCGGGGTTAGAAGGAACAGCAAAAACTCGGTCTAGATCCTAAAGCCCTTCGATGGTTTAAATCCTGTCTAAGTGGTAGACAGCAGGCTGTTCTTTGGCAGAATAAACTCTCTAA